>NW_008823954.1:2694340-2726692 GCF_000699105.1 Pygoscelis adeliae | reverse complement strand
AAGAGATCGCAGCTTCAGATTTGTCCAGGACCTCGACCTTGATCTGGTATCCGTCCCTAGCTGTTTTCTCAGAGATCAAGGATCGGTTATTCCCTCAGGATCTTGCACAACTTTGCATTTATCATTGCAGAACCTTTTGGAGCAGAGAGAGATGGTAATTTCCTCTGAAGGAGGTACACTGGCTAAGAGTATGTTCTTTTTTTAATACCAGAATCATCTGGTTTGTGTTTCTGGCTTCCTGAAACACACAGAAATATCCATTTGAATATAAATGAGAGGAGGTCCCTGACATTGCTTCTTTTGCTGAAAATTTCAAAATAGTATTCAAAAATTTGAGAACAAAAAAAAAAAAATCAATTTGTACCCGTTTGTAGCAATAAAAGACTCTGGAGAGTCTCTTTTCAAACTTCTCAGCCTTCTCACAAAAAGTTGGAGCGTCTCAAGGAAAACAAGCACCTCATATGAATGAAATACTAATTTTCCACCAAAAAAACCTTTCAGAGGATTTTCTGCAAGTTAACTCAATACAAGCTGCTTTTGGGCAGAGTCACTCAAATAGATATGTTTGTATATCTAGGCCTCTTTCCCAAGGCCTACACTTAAGTATTCTAACACATCAGCATCAACAGCTCTTCAGATTACATATCATTGAGACAAGCCCTGATGAGCATGATAGACAAATGAGTCTTAAACAGTGCTTCTTCCAGGATAACAGTCACACTTCCATAATATGGATATCTTCATTATATCCCTTTTGATGCATTTCTCTAAATGAAATTATACTAAGAGCTTGCCTTCAGGGGACAATTTACCAGTAGAAGCTATACCAATTGACAAGTCCTCAGCTTGAAGTCTCTTGCTGACCTTCCATCATCCCTTTAGAAAAATGCCTTTCACTTCAGCTCTGCACAGATATAACTGTCTTGGAGATGGCAACTGAGGTGGGACATAGCACCTAGCACAAGGGCAGAAAGGTAGCATGCAACATCTCAGGGGCTTGAGACATGGGCTTCATCTTCACCTTGCATCCTTGTCTATCCACTGCGACCCTGGCTGCACTGTAGGCCAAATCAAACAGCAATCCCCCATAACATCCTTCTCCTGCTGTTGGGCTCTACAGAAAGGTTCAATAGTCCCCAAGGCTCCCTCTCCAGGGTCCCTCCACCCTGATGCTAGAACCGACATCTAATGTCCTCAAATCCTATTTTTGCCCACTGCTCCCCAGTTCTGCCCTCCATGGTTCTCACTGTGCCCCTTCACATGTGCCACTTTGTCTCTGAGGGCTTCTCCTAAACCATGTTCTGACCTCCACACGGGTCCTCCTACTTGGCCCTTGAGCTTCTTCTTAAGGCCCCCCTGCGGTGCTCTCAGGGAATGTGCTCACTTGCTGGGGGACATATCATCACTGCAGCTGGCTCTGTGCTGCCAGGAGGAGTCTTGGCTGTGGACACACACAGCCTACACAGGACCTCTGGACTGCAGTGCCAACAGAGCGACAGCACTTCTGAAGCAGAGAGGAGACCTTGCTGGGATCCAGGCTTGTCCTCACTTGAGCCTGCTGAGGTTGGTCTTCACAGGCTCCTTCTGTTTCAGAGGAAGCAAAGGTGCTTTTGAGCAGGGGTCTGACTTTTAGCCACTCTGAATTGCCTCCTGGAGCAGTCAGTCTTGCCACCAGTCACAGGTCCAACATTACAAATTTCACCTCCCTTTCCCCTATGGTCCCAAGCTCTGAACCTGCTCAGCAGAAGCGGGGCCAAGCAGCACCCCAGCTGCCAGTGAGGCTTTGTGCTAAGCTCCCCCTGTCCTGTGAGTCTGTACTTGGAGGTCGTGTCTTTTTCAGCTTCCCTCATCATTCTCCACATCCTCCTTCTCCTCCCATAGCCAATGCACAAAAAAGGCAAAGGTCCCCCTTTCTGGGGCAGGACATGAAAACATCTAATCCTTCACTCACATTTCCTTCATTTCAGATCCTAACTGAAATCACAGGAGACTTTTTTTCTCCCTTACCTACCCCTCTCACTGCCCTCCATCAGAACTACTCAGCTCTCTGAAGCATTACCAGATAAACTATGTAGGAAAGACATGGCAGAAGAAATTAAATAGTATTGTTAGGTATCTATAATTACCCCAAGTCATTTTTTCCACAGTGCAGCAATTTCAAATCTCTCACAGCACTCTCTTTGGAAACCAGATGTTGACCATGTCAGCTGTGTGCTAAGAATGCATTTTCATGAGTTGCGTTTCTTGGAGTTTGCAAAGCAATGGTGATGGCGGAGGGGGACGCTCCTGGAAAATTCCACCCGTGCAGGCACAGGGCGGGCAGCACAGAGCCCCAGCAGGCTCCTCAGGGTGCAGGGGGCTACTCAACCCCCTCCCTCTGTCACAGCACAAACTGGGCCCCCTCCCCTCAAGCAGAAGGCAAGGGAAATTTCTTCCACTCATAGGAGGGCAGACAGGGCGGCTGGGGGGAGAGTGTATGTGGAAGAGGGAGGATTTCCCCTGGGGGTGCTGCGCTGCTCGCTCTCCAGAGCAACACACAGACAGACATGGAACAATGAAAATAAAAAATTTGGTGGATGTCTCTCCGGTCAGTTCCTCTCTACCTCCCTCCCATTTGGTCTTTCCTGTCCCATAGTCAACAGCCACAGCAACCAGGCTCCCAGCATTTTCATCAGACAACTGTTTTGCATCTTCTAGAAGAACCCACTGATCCCTGATATTCAATCTAAATGCACTTTTGCTCTACCTCCTGCCTCCCCATTACTCTTTAATTACACTCACTTGGATTGTCCTAAAGAAGTCCTTCCTTTCCTTATTGATTATTCCCTTCAAACACTTGCAGAAAATTATCATACTCCCTATCTGGCAAAAATATATACTCGGGAAAAAATCTATCCTCAGCAACCAGGCAAGGGTCCAGTAAGACACAGGCTACCCAGAGAAAGCAGGTTTTAACTAAAGTTCAAGTAACATTGAACAGTAAACCCTGGGAATACTTCAGAGTGTTTATTTGAGACAGGGGACTTCTTAATGGAGAAAGTCCTTAGTGCAGATTTCACTAGACTGTACTCTTCTAATCTTTATTTGTAAGACAGTGTCTCCATTAGTCCCAGGCTGGAGCAAGGTGTCTGGGCAATGAGCAGGAAAATATATACACACACAGGACTTATTCTGGGACCAAACACAGGAGACGGAGCACGGATGAGAACAACTGTTCAAATACAGACACACACAGCTCTCTATAGGTCTGTTCCTCAGCCATCCTGAAAGCCGAGACCTCAAATAGCAGCCATCTGTAGGAAAAGGGACAAGGCATGAAGCTGGTGGAAACTACAAATGCAGTCTGATCTATACACAGGAGAAGCAGCTGTCCACAGATAGCCCCTGTTAGAGGCAGAAAAGCTACAGAAATGAGATGCTGCCATAATTCCAGCAGTCTTTACAAAGCAAACATAATTAAATGCAGCGATACAAAGAACTCTGGCCTCAGTGAAAATGAGCACACATCTAAGAAGGAAAGCAAATAGCTCCCACTTCTAAAAAAGAACAAAAGTAAAGCACTGGCCTGAAAGAAGTGACCTGAGCAATCCTGAATTTTTAAAACACCCAGATGATGCTTGGAGCAAACAGTTAAACTTGGCATGCAGGAGCTGATCTCAGGCAGCAGACTGCAGAAGAAGGGACTTTTTCTATTACTCCCAGATCTTTCAGTTTGGATGGTGAGACTGTTGTATGACACTGCTTAGACTGGGAAACTTGCAGCACGCCCCTGCTGTCCAGTGCTGCACCCAATGTGAGTTGAGTTACCAGCAAACACTATTTCTTCTCAAAAACCACAGGATTACATAATACCAGGGTGGATCTACTGGGAGAGCAAAAGGATCTGCAGCACCTATTAGGATTAACATTGCAGTGTGCACCCTGTGTTATGTGGTGGGTGGCAAGCTGCCCTGCTGCACAGTTCCCCCAGTCTCCTAAGGGCTGGCCCTGCATGCTCCAACACTGACCAAAATGGTGTTCTGATTAAGCGGCACAAAAAAAGATTTTTCAAAGCAAGGCCTTAACAATACAGAAAAAAAAAAAATTAAAGGTGTTGCTTCAGGTTAAACCCAGCTTTGTTTGCTTTTTTGAATTTTCCACTAATCAAACTCGTCCATTCAACACACACACAAAAATCGTGTTCTTTATCAGACATGATTAGTAAAAGTGATGGAAGTCTGGATCCAAACAAACATCTGCAAAGACACTTTGAGTACTCACTGGCAAAGGAGTTTCAATTAAAAAAGAAAAGAAAAAATCTGATTAAGCGGCACAAAAAAAGATTTTTCAAAGCAAGGCCTTAACAATACAGAAAAAAAAAAAATTAAAGGTGTTGCTTCAGTGTAAACCCAGCTTTGTTTGCTTTTTTGAATTTTCCACTAATCAAACTCGTCCATTCAACACACACACAAAAATCGTGTTCTTTATCAGACATGATTAGTAAAAGTGATGGAAGTCTGGATCCAAACAAACATCTGCAAAGACACTTTGAGTACTCACTGGCAAAGGAGTTTCAATTAAAAAAGAAAAGAAAAAAAAAATTAAAAAATCCCAGTCCCAAGGGCTAGACACCTCTCCTGAGACGTGACGGAGACCGCAGTTTAAACCTCCATTCTGAGTCAGGCAGAAGGGATTTGAAAGCAGTTTTGCCATTGCTAGGAGTCTGTCCTCACCGTCTGGCTAACGAGGCTCTGGGATCTGGGGGAAGATGCTGCCATTTCCTCCTCCACGTCGCCTCTGTGAATGGTATCTAAAGGCTTTTGCGAGTCTACATGAAAACACTGAAATGTCAGGTTTCATTTACAGCAATAAAACTTCCAAAATAAATCCTCCATATCTGACCAAAATTAATGAATATTTTTGTTGATCCCAAACTATGTGTTTTCACAGACTCGTTTGTTCCTCCCACCATATATCTGAGGCTTGGCCATTATCATCTGGAAAGGGAAGGACACAGGCCTTATAACTCCTCGTTTTTAATGATCCATGTCATTGTCCCCAAACACAGACTTTGGGGACAAAATTGGCCAGAGTCCAATTAAAAATTCCTTGCCTCCTTCCGTTTGAGACTCCTCTTTCTTACCCTACATGGCTGTGCAGTGCTGTTTTGCATCATTAAACAGCCTAACCCCATTCCACCACACAAGCGGCTGAACGTTACTCATAGTGAAATGTTGCCTGTATGTTAATTTTGCAAAGTGCTTAGGATCCTTCTCGAAGGCAGAAACAATAGAAATGTAAGTCATTACTATGTACAGGAACGGAGGAAATAAACCTAAGGGAAACTAGCACCAGAAACTGTCACATAAAATGCAGACCAAGTCGAAAGCTTAAACAGGAACAAGAAAAAGGCTGTCAAACAATCTTCCAGGCTTGGCATGGTGGGAGACATTGCAGAATGCAGCTAGCCCAGCAGAAGGAAATTAAATAAGCCCAGCAAACTGCTGACTCAGCAGAAGACAGCACAACCCCCAGCACATTTTAGAAATAAACCCAGGTCAGTAAATGCCAGAGCCTTTCACGAGGCAGAAAGGCCAAAGGATAGTGACAGGAACTCAGACACCACTACGAGGCAATGAAAGAGTGAGTGCCAGGATCTAACGTTACCAAAGGCAGTCTGAAAAAATTACAGACTCGGGGAAAACACAGTTCAGGCAGAGGGAAAACAAACGACACTGAACATATTGTATGCTCAAATCAATGACACTAAACGCATGCCAGAGTTCATGAGCAGTGAGAGTAACTCAAGCACACAGTAGCTCCAGTGATAACCACAGTTTTAACACCAAGATACCTTCGAAAAGCTGCAAAGTTAACACATAACAGCACAGAGAAAACCACAGGGGAAAAGACTGTCCTGGCCTAGTAAAAAATACTGCCAAGATGCAGGTCAGCATCAAGCCAAGTCAACCATACACAATCAGGATTCAAACCCAAAGCAAGGAGCGTGTGAGAACCGAGCACAGAAACACTGGCCAGAACCAACACCAGAGGAAAGAAACCAAGCCAAAGACACAACAAACAAGCTATTGCTTACTGAATAGAAGTCTGAGCAATTTCATATTAAGAAAAATTTATTTCAAATGCATTCAGAAGCAATGTGGCCACACTTCTACTCCAGGAAAAGCAAACTGCCAAAACCCTAGCAAAAAAATGGGGGAGAGGAGGAGGAAGAGAAAGAAAAACAAAACCAAAAGAAAAAGACAGAAGAAAGAAAAATGTAGGGTCCTATGAATATGCAGTGAGGGCACAGTAGCATCTCCCTTCTCTCAAGCCCCATGGAAGGAAAACAGAGCCTCCAGTTAACAACATTCAGGAAATGTAAAAATAGAAAAAGCAAAGGATTCACAGGCCAAAGAAAGACATCATCGACATGAGACAGAGTCTCAAGCAAATGCAACCAAACAGATGAAAACACACCCTCAGGCACCAGGGGCACATTCACTCACTGTGAGCCTCCTTCAGCAGAAGCTATGCTAGCACTTTCTCCAGACTCAGTTTGGTTGGCTGCTTCCTCTCTGCCCTCATCTCTTCACGAATTTCAAATCTTAAAGTTACCAAAATTCCCATGCTTTCCTCAGCTGTCTTTTCGTTGCATAGTCTGGCCACCAAAAGCAACAGGAAATAAACTGCCTCTTCCAATGGCACTGGGGCAATCTTTGTGGTTTCTGGCTGCTGCAGACTCCCTGAAGTGATTTCCAGTATGTGGCTGAGGACAAAGCAAGGGAAAGTGGAGTTTGCTGTCCTGTGTATCCGTCCAGTGTTGTAGGACACACAACCCGCCCATGTCACTCCTGAGCGGAGTACAGCTGGAGCAATTACTGTTGGGCTGATAGTCAGTTCACTCGTAAATGGATTTTGGGGAAAAAGTCATTCTTGTGCTTAGATTGAAATTATAGAAGAGTTTTGGCCTGAAGAGAGGGCAAGGGAGGGAATTCTTAGAATGTCAGCATATATCACTTAGACTTTTCACAATGACACGCTTTGCTTAAAAATGACAATGCACAAAATGAAAGCTTTAGAAAATTTCATTTTCACGTGACATTTTTCTGTCAAAACTGGTCTATGTTACAAAATGTTTTTACTATGTTTAAATGACCTGATTTTTTTTTTTCAGGTCAGAAAAACATTTTATGTGGACTCAAAAAGAAATATGAATTTGTTTTCATTCACCAAAAAATACAAAAAAATGGCTATGTTTCTTTCTTTCATTTCTAACCAAATCAAACCTCCCTTCCTGTTTTTTTGAGGATGTTGCGGACTGATCAGGGATGATAGGATGGATCCTTGATACTGCATTGTGATAGGAATATTTAATTACTGTGCCCATGCTTGAAAGCTCATCTTCCCGCAGCAGCTCAGCTATTACCTGAATTAAGATATGGAGGTTTATTGTCAACATGCTGGGATAACACACTCCTACAATCAATTGAATGCTCACGATGAAAGGGACACAGATACACAGCAGCATCTGACATGCCACGGAAACCTCCAAGCTGGTGGCAAGCAGGAGGGTTTTCGACAACAAGCAATGTGGCTCTGGCACTCGTGCACCAGCCCTGCACTGAGAGGTGGTGCTGCATCACAAGACGTAGCCTTACCACAGGTTTTTTTGGTTCTCTGTAAAGTTAGGATTATCCTCTCGGATGTTAAGATGACTGGAAATTTTCCAGCAGCACTGGGTATTTTTGAGTTGTTGCACCTTCTCAGCCGCAGCTCTCCAAGCACACAAAAGCACCTTTACTGCTTTTTCCCATCTGCCCTTCACACTCTCAACGAGGCCCCCGTAAGCCTGCACAAAGCCAGTTACAATTCTCCACTGCCTATCAAAGCCTTCACAAGAGTTAGGCAGTTGGTGTGTAAAGCCTGCTGCCTACCATGCTGACTAATGTTGTCTGATTGTTCCCTTGTACTCCCCCGTTGGTCCATCTGTACCCATCTGCTGCCTTTTGTCTTCTAATTAAAGTGTAACCACTTTGGGGTAGGAGCCACCTTTCTGGTTAGCATTCACACAGCTCCCTGCAAAGCAGAGTCCCAAGTCCATAACTGGGTGCTGGGGACAGCAATGATGACGCACGAGAGGTGACTGCATGTAGATGCGGCAAGGGGGAACACTGACCCCCCTCGCTGTGTGGCATGGGCAAGTCAGCTGGAAGAAAGCCCCAGACTAGAGCTCTCATCCAGAACGCAACCAAGGCAAGAGCAGTCTTCTCCCATGGCTGGATGGCTTTACCACATTAGTACACTGGGCACAGTCCTCAGGGTTGCCCTGTCTAAGGAGTCAGGTTGGCAACCCCAGTAAAGGTCAGATGGCTACTATCACCCTCATCAGCTACACTATCACGGAAATGGTAGGAGGCATTCTAACTATGGCCTGGGCTTAATAAAGATCTCCAGATTTTCCAATATCTGATTTGCATTAGAGGACAATGTCTCTCCAAGAAGCTGTCATTGTTTCAATGTAAGAATTCCCTCTCGTAGCCAAGGAGTAGGGCCTGGTGGAGAAGAGCCAGAATATTTTTCTGCAGGCTCATGAATCATACAAATACACTCCAAAATTCAAGCAAACAAAGTCAGGAACTGCTTCAGCAAGAGGCAGAGAGAGCAAACAGCTTACACTGACATAATATCCAGTGGTTAGGAGGAGAGACCCAGCTAGTGTCCTCTTTGGTCAAAGAGATGGACTAGCTCATTATTGCAGGATGCAGTAATCTAATCCTATGGTCCGATACGATCAGTCAGCAAAGATACCATTTGATCAGCATGTCTACAAGATTTACGTAGGAGGCTTTTTCAGAAAGATTGTTCCATTTATCACCTGATAAGGAAAGCTTTGTGTGGCACTTGCATCTGCCCTTCTTAGGAGTCAGTGTAAGATTAACATGGCCATAACTAGCCAAAAATACATACAGTTAAATCCTGTACAACTGTGAGAAGCCAGACCAAATCCTGACAGTGGGTGCAGGATAGGTGCACAAATAAAGCCATCTGGTTGTCTGATTGAATCAGGGTCATCAACAGAGCCATCAGATGTGACCTAGATCAGGTATCTAAGGGACACTCACTTGGGAGTGGGCTATCCATAAAATATGCATTCTTTGATGCAAGTCTGCTGTCTAATGAGAAGCAAGGGACTCAGGAAATTACAGTCTCTTAGAGAAATGTCCAGAAAGAACACCTTACAAATAAGGGGGGACAGGCATTTACAGACTCCCATTCTAATTTCAGCCATACGTGCTTAAATTCAGAACGGTTCATCTGCCCTAAGTGAAGCTATATCCTTCTAAAAACTGGTTCTATGGGAACAGAATCAGTCACTAACTCTGAGTAGGTTTAAACAAACTCCTATGCCATTTCTCCTCAGGGACAATGAGTCATAAATCCCCATGTACACAGGGAAATTAGCAAAACAAGACTGATTGGCAAAAACAATCCAATCTTGTCTCACCATAAAAAGAGTCGGTGGGATAAAAAACATTTCCTCTCCGAAGTCCCTGGACATGCTGTCAAGGCGCCAAAACTCCACACACAGAGCAGAACCTGACCAAAGGCAGTAACTTCTACCCCAGGGAGGCAAGCACACCTGTGCATGCATGTGTAAGTGATCAGAAAGGTTTGCTCAGGTGGGCACCAGACAACACAAGGAGGAAACTGTCTCAAACGATCTAGTCATTGTTCCAAAGGCAGGGGAAGGCATTCAGAGAAGATGCTTGGATTTGTACAGCCGCAGTTTTCACCTCACAATCCTACATTCTTGTTCCTCTCTTATTTTTAAAGAGCCTTCTTCAGAAAATGAAATAAAAAAATCTAAATCCTTCCCTCTGCTAGGCAATGTAACTGGTACATGATTCATATTGGTTCTTCAGGGAGCGGCCAGTACGACACAGACCCTTACTAAAAGCCAAGAATACTGATCAGATTTTCAGTCCTCTTCTCCCCTCCCCTGTTATTTCTGCCACTGGGACATTGAAGCACACAAAGAAATGACAGTTAATATTTCTTTTAATGCACAGAAAGACTTGAGACCAGGCCTGAAGGCTGCATCATCATCAAAAGCTACAGCCTCTTCAGCATCTCTGTGGTGTTCATCAGCCCTCCAAAGCTGCAGACTGCAGGAGGTGACAAGTGCCTCCATAAGGGCTTTTGTTTGCAGCCATCCACAATAGCATTCATGCGCCAACTGCCTGCTCATACAGAAGGTACATAGTAGAAGCTTGCAGAAATTATGTCCTCACTGGACGAGGCTTGAAGTTTTTGCTGATCAGCTTGTCCATAACCCAGTTTTTCTTTCCTATCGAATAAGCTGTCTCTCGTGAGACACTGTCCAGGTTCATCTTGTTCATCTAATCACAGAAATGTAGGCTGGCAGAGAACCACAAGAGATCACTTACTGCATCCACCAGCACTGAGGCAGGACAAGATAGATTTAAACCCCGTGCTGCTGGATATTTTTCTATGTGTCCTCCAGCAAATGAGCCTCACCAGCAAATGAGCCTCACCATGTCTCACCATGCGAACAATTAGACAGATCCCTACATATCTAACTGAAATATTTCTGCTTGAAAATTTAGCAAGATGTCTTCTTTCTGCTTACTGTGGACATGAAAAGCAACTGACCATAATGTCCTTTTTTCAACAATGTTTTAAATGGCCAAAGACTTATCTTGTTCCCCTTACTCTTTTTTTAGATAAAGCAAACCTTTTTTAGATAAAACAAACAAAAGTTTTCCATTTTTATTTTCTAAGTCCTTCTTTCCTTTCTGTAGCTCCCTCTCACATCCCGAAGGAACCCTTCCCAACATAACACTGCTCTGTCCCAAGCAGGGGACAGGGTAACACAAGTTCGCGAATTCACCTTATGTGGGCTACGATCCAGGCTGAACACATCTCTGGAAAGCACATGTGGCAGCAAGTAGTGGGACCATTTTTCACCCTATTGAAGCATTAGGAAGCACTGGAAGTCTACAGTCACTGAGGCAGCTGACAGCATGTCACAGCAAATGGCCCCATTTCCAGGAAGCACTAATGTGTGCAATGGTGTAGGGGAACACACTAAGAGCAGCCTGTCTGTGAATTTGCAATCATGACCACACCGACGGCTAGAGGAAACAGAACAGATGCTGCTAATTGATTTTCAAAAGTTCAAAAGTCAAACACTGATAATTATAGGAGCAGCAGGCAAGCATCTTATCTGCTGAGGGGGGTGAGGGTTGATAGGGGCAGAGAATTAGCACATGCAGCAGGGAGAATGAATCTTTCAGCATAAGTTTCCTGTCTGTCCTCCTCTAAGATGGCTTGTAGTGGCACCCTGACCAAACCCATCACCTGGGGCTTTGCTTGTCCAGCCAGGAGTAGGAGTTACTGAAGGGTACATGGTAAGAGACGTCCCAGGGAGCCTGCGAATCAAAGGGCTCTGTGGGATGGCACAAGAGGTTGCTGTCATGAGCCACATGGAAAGGTGCTCTGAATCCCCAGTGATATACCTAAGGGAAAAGGCAGAGAAGCATCAGCAAAAGGGAGAGGCAGAGAACAACCTAGTGGTAGAAGTGATGCAAAGCTCACTGGCAATTAAAGTAGAGAGAGAATCCCAAAGAGGGCCTCAGAGATAATAAGATCCCCAGGTTTGCTGGGGGAAAGTGAGGCAGCAGGCAGGAGGAGCTGGGAGCTAATGGGACAGGACTGCTGTGCCCTGCCTCAGCAGAGAAGGTGGATGTGAGCAAGAGCTGGACAGCAGCACTTGCCAGCTCTCATGAAGGGATCATGAACACAGAAATAAGTCCTCATCATATGTGGGATTATAGGAAAGCAGAGGAGAAAGGCAACCAGTAAAGTAAAGAAAAAGCCTGGGTGAAAACTCTTCCCACACAAAACGTCACAACCCACAGACACAAAACCTAGTGTAGTACCGAGCTTCTGGCTCACCTTGCAAGACCTCTGGCCCCAGCTCATTGCTGCATTGAGGCAGGGCCCTTCATGGGGCATAAGGGTGGACCTCCTTCACCACCTCCATCTGCATACCTGCCCCTCTATGATAAATACAACAGGGGCATCTAGGCACCCAAAACACACCTAGGCTGTCCGGCCGGTGAAGCAAAGAGCTCTACTAACTAACCAATTAAAAGGTAGTGAGGGAAGGCATGCAGCATTCTGCCCCTAAGGAGCAGAGAACAGAGAAGTGAATGACATGCAGCACATTTGCTTATCACAAGAGGTATTATTACTCATGGCTACAAGAGCAGAAGAGCTCAGGCTATGCCTCTTTCCAGAAAGTGGTTGCTCTATGTGTTCCTTCATGATTGTCAGTCCTACAAGGCTTCAGTCTGTCTGAAGGATGCAGGAGGAGGTTTATCATTATTAGAGTCTGGGGACAGCTGTAGCTCTTCTGGAAAATGAATTCCTGTTCTGAAATAACTGGTGAGATTTTGAAGATATTTCTTCCCAAATTGGGATGAAAATCAAAATCTCAAAAAAATTCATAGACCTGAAATCCCGAAACAGTTCAGTCACTGTCTGCACCTTTGCTGCTCAGAAAATGGAAGGCTTCGCACCTGTTTTAAAACATTTCTTTTTATATATATATATACCCCATGAGACGTACTCCTCACAATCTGTTTGCCATCTTTCAAAAATCAACTGCACCAAGCTGTACAGAGCAGAAAACTGTGTCACTAAATCCAGAGGAGACTAATAAAAATGGTCAGGAGACTAGAAAACATGACCTACCAGGAGAGACTGAACAAATTCTTGTTTAATCTACAGCAGAGACGACTGGGAGACAACATGATAGAAGCCTTCAAACATACATAGGGAAGATAAAAAGAGGAAGAGAATAAACAATTTTCTGTGTCCAATAGGCAGATGCCAAGTAGTAATGGGCTTAAACTGCAGTCGGGGAAATCTAGGTTAGACATTAGAAAAACTTTCCAGGATAAGGAGAAAGAAGACATGGAAGAGATTGCCTCAGGATTTCATGGAGTTTCTAGCATCAAAGGACTCCCAGAACAGGTGAGACAAACATCTGTCAGGAATAATTTCAGCCTAGTTGATCCCTCCGTTGGGCACAGGGAGGGACTAAATGACCTCTTGATATTCCTTCCAGGCACAGCATCTGATTATGGATAAAAGTGCGCAGCGATGTAATTAAAGACTGAGCTATAGTGAACACACACAAGTGGACTGAATCAGTGTTTCCCATGCAGCCTTTCATCTCTCGTCTCCTACCGCCTGAGTGTTTGACTTGGAAACTCTTCTGTGCTTTGCACAGTTTCTTCTATATATTGCCTGGAAGTTACCAGGACAAAGCACCTTGCTAATTTAGCAAAAATTTGTGAGGGTTTGGATGATTTTACACTGCAAAGCAATGCACTTACAAAGGTATTGGGATTGTGTGCTAATAATATATGAATAATTTATGGACTGTATTGTGGCATTGCCTGGGAGCTGCTATTAAGGGCCAGCACTCTGCTTTCCCTGACTCTCTGCAAACACGAAACAAAATTATGATCTTTGCCACAAAGAGCTCTGTTTCACCCTTATATTTTAATGTTTGCATTTCCGCTGAATGGAGAAAATTAAGAAAAAGAGTATGAGGTTCCAGGTATGAAAGGTATTTGTCTGTGATCAGAGCATGGTGGAGATGACTTTGGCATTTTCCAGGAAGAACATGTCAGTGTAAAATTCAAAGAGCTCAGAGTTTGATTATAATAATCTGATCTTCCCACTAAGCGAGACACCCACTTCAAGGTAAAACATTTGTGTTCAGGAAGCATTATGGGTTTTTCATACCACTAATATCATAGTTCATCATAGCTTCATTTCAATCCAGCCCCAGCGCCTATGAAATGAAGAACTGTTCTGGTTTAATGGATGCCAAGTGGTCCCCACAGACAGCAAGGCTCAGGTAGATCCCAGGTCTAAACCCAAAACTCCAGCTCACCAGCATCCCTTCCACTAATTGTCTGGTTCATCTGAGAGACCACGGATACGCTCTCAGAGACTGAACGAACCCTCTTTCCACTAATGGAAGCCCCTGAGCCCTCACTGAGGGTGTAACAGGGTAATGTGTGTGAGAAGCAGGATAAAAACAGGACTGCGTTTAGCTGTGCCTCCCCAGAGCCTGCAGAGCATGCCAGCAACAGATTCCCTGCAGCTGGCCCTGCTAATAATCCCTAGCAGGATTCATGCCGCTACTGCCTCATTTTTCTGCTCTGACAATTGAGTTTTCCTCTGTGAGAACAAATCTGGTGCCAGCTAGGAACAAATTCTCCTGGACTTTGCCTGGTGGACTTTAGTGAAGCTGTGTGATGGGCAGAGCTTGACGTGAGGTCTCTGCAGCCCGATCCTTGCCTGCCCACCCCCTGAGCAGCCAGCCTGCCTCCAAACACATCTAAGGGTTGTCCACACATGCTGATGCCATGACATACATTTCCTCATGCTCCTGTCCCACTGAGACCTCTGCTGACTCTCCCAGACCATCTGGTCTGCACAGTGCCAAGACCATGAGGTAGACGGGTCTTCCTGGAAACCAGGCACAAGCTGGGGCCTTTCACCCTCCTCCCAAACTCCTGCAACTACTGAGAGACCTTCAGAAGAGCATTACGATGGCTCTTCTGCCACCTTCAGAAGTTGTTCCTCCAGCCCTCTTCTGAATGCACTTCTCCAGAAAACCCTCTATTTCATTCTCATTTCCCCATGAATTTCTTCCTGGCTTTGGCCATGCAGGCCACCTGCAAGTCCATGTAGGGAAGAAGCAGCCAAGGAGAGAAGGCTTTCTCTGCCTGGCGGGGCAAAGGGACATTTTTCTAAGCCATACACATGATCACATCCAGATTGAGCTCTGCTTCATATCTATTGAGTGCTCTGCTGAATTCTCCTCACTTTTGCTCTGACTTCTCACCCCCATCACTTTTTTATATCTTATTTTCGCAGCCCGCAAACTACCCCCTCTACTTCAATTCAAACCCTTTGAGAGTGCTTGTTCTGAGCCTGGACCACTAACATTTATGTGGGAGGTAAAATGAACCAAAGCTTTGCACTAACACAGAAATCCACACCATTTCTAAAACGGTGCTTTGGGTTACATGCGAATTATTCAGAAATATGCAAATTTGGATCTTTGAACAACTTGATGCGATCTCACGTATACATCTTACTTAATGTACCATCCCATTGCAAATGACAGCGGCCAGATATATCAAACACAGTTAACACTGGCATATATTACTAACTGTGGCTGTAGCTCAATCACAGTCATTTAGCATACAGAACTTCACTGCCTCCAAGCCATGCAGAGAAATATTTTCTGTCTCTGTCATTGAAACCCATGGCACAGAAGAAGTATCTTCTCTGAAAGGCAGGTGAACTTATGTTCAGAGGTTACAGAAAGGAAGCTGATGAATTTTTTATGCACGCTAATGGAAGAATGTAATGGCATCCTGCATGGAGAAGACAGCAGCCTGGGTATTGGAGATACCAGTGGTCCAGGATGCAAGGAGGAGATTGCTAGCCCTTGATAAGAAGTACAGAAAGGTGGGGGGGATTATTCGCCTGGAGCCTTCCCCCATCCTCCTCCTCCCTGACACAGTTTGAGAATTAGCAAACGTGTCCTACCCTCTCCCACTTCCTCTCCTTGGTCAGAAGGATGATCACCAGCTTGGGATGCATCTGGTATCCATCCTCACTGAATGACAAATTCCTGCCTTCAAAGGTGACATTGATCAGGTACCTGCAGGAGAGAGAAAAGAGCAAGGAGAATGTTAACACTTAGGAACCAAACCTGAAATGAGAGCCTGCCCCCCGCCCTGTAGCTTACACCAGGATGGTAGGAGCACAGTGCAAACAGTGTTATGAAGCTGGGGACAGCAAAGGAAAATCTAAGAGGAAAGGGGTGGGAGAAGCAGGACAATTACTCCAGGAACTTGGACAATCAGGCAAGGCAAGGCAATTGCCCCCATTTTGTGACTGGGATAGGGAAGCGATGTCCCACGTTGGCTCTCAATGAATTCCTGAAAGTACGACTGAGAGTCACTTGCACACACGTGTTCCCATGGTCCTTGATTTCCCCTTACCCCAAAGGGCAGAGGGATCCATAGCAATTATTTATGTAAACATGCTCCACAGCCTACACTGCTCACTTTCCAAAGGGGGTTTCACATTTCATTTGAGGACAGCAATAGCCTACAGGTGAAGCAGTGGAGACAGCCTCTTCCCAGCCCAAACATCCAGGCAATGATAAGGGAAGCTGCAGGGAGCAGATGAAGGAGCAGCACACCTGTGAGAAGATCCATCCCTATCAGAGCCAGCACGCCTCACAGGGCCCAAAGCAATCCTCTGAAGCAGCTTAGGAATAGGGACAGTGGATGTTGAGATAGTCCAGTGAAAGTCCTTTTCCCTAGGGACAGAGCCATGCTTTATATCCAGCAAGATCAAACTAAAGGGCGATCAGCCCCGCAAATCCCTGCAGCCAACATTAATGATTCTCTTTGTCTGGAAAGGCCCCGTCACTTCTGTGCAAGGCACTCCCCTTTGGGGCATCCCCTGTCAGCTGTACAAATGGACTATTAAACAGTCCAGGCTTCAATCTTATTTATCCTAAGGCCTCTTCACTCAGCTCTGGCAGTGGGGAAGACCTTTAAGTGGACCAAGATTACAGCTACACTCATTTCGAGGCCTTGCTGCATCGTGAAAGCGTGTTAAAGTGGTGTTGCTGTAAATGAGAATCAAGTCTATTGTTTTCTTAACTGTCATGCCATCCAGAATGACACTGTGGGGAAGAGGAGGAGGCAAATACATATTTCACAGTTCAGTGGCTTATATGACATCTCCGTGGCACTCTGACAGTTTCCCCTGTTCATATATTTCACTTCAATTCACAATCCTGTTGCATGAAGTAGATTTTGCCTTTATACACCTGCTCTGGCACCAGTAGCATCATGTCACCGTGAGAGGCAGAGGTGACCAAGCTGCCTGCAGAGCCAGCCCCAGGACTCTGCCCTCCCATGCTTTGCCCAGTTCTATAAATTACACAAGCAACATTTCCATTACAGATGTGAGAGATTCTTCTGCTCTATTACACCATGACACCAGGAAACATATCCTGATATTCGGCTTCAGTTTGTCCCTTCTGAACTCTATTTGAACCAATTTCAAGAAAAAAAGAAAAAAAAATCTGTTCTTTCAGTGGATTCACACTTTCCCACTATCTGCACACAGAGAACTCCCTGCTAATTTAATGAAAGCATTGGTAACAGGGAAACTTCTTCAAACAAATAAAAAAGCAGGTCATTATTTTAGCTTCTTCCTTTTCACAAACTTTTTTGTCCTAACTCCATTAATCAACCAAACTCATCCACTAACTTCCCATTACAAAGTGCAATCAGCAATTACGTTCACTTCTAAAGGAAATTCCATACTTGCTCCATGTTGTGACCTTTAGGGGACATGCACAGCATAGGAAACACAGCCATAAGGGAGCCCAGCGTGAAACATTTGCAACAGGACAATTTTCAAAGGCAGACTATTGGTTACTTTCCAAAGCCAGACCCATTCAGCACCCAAACACTAAGAGAACCCCAAAACATCAGCCGCATGGAAAATCTTAGCCATGCAATTGTTTGCAGTGGTGTAAAAGATCCCATGTCAGGACCACACATGCTCTTTTTCTGGTGTTTCTTTCCCAGCCGTTTGCATTGCTCTGGTACTGAGGAATGCCAGGCACAGACCATCGCCGGGTATGTGCAGCCTACCAGACCTATGTAAGGTTCTGGTGGTGGGAAAGACTTTCCAGTGGACCAAGATTACAGCTGTACCCATTTCATGACTTCTCTGCACTGGCCACCAGAGTCAAGACACAGCAAGGCTCCAAGAAGATGAGGATGCTGTTAGCCTGATGGGAGTTGCAGCTTTATATGTCAGTAGTTAGAAAGCACTACCAATACCTAATTAAACAAACAGCAATATTAAACAGTTCTCAGCCCTCTTTCCCCTCCCACCTGAGAATTATGCCACTATGGGAATCTCCCTTGCACAGCCTGACAAGAAGAGTTCACAGAAATCAGCAACAGATATGACACAAGAAGGTGCCACTTCTGTTCATTTTCCGCCAGAAAGATTAGAACCACTAATAATAATCAAGGAGGGATCATCAGCGACTCCAATCCTTGGAGCTGCCTTGAGATTTACACTTAAAGCGGCACTAAAATCCCTCGCTTCGCACCTTAATGACTGAAATTAGTCTCCAAATTTGTCACAATAACTCTTCAGAGGGTTTTCTCTCAAATCCATTAGCAATATGTTTACCAAAGTTTGCAGGAGGAGTGCAGAAGCAGCAGCTGCCCCCCAGCTTTCCCTGCACTCCTGCGGCTTGCTGGATACTGTTGCCTACACGGGGATGCAGGGCAAAAGCGGCACCCTGGGCACTGTGGGGCTTGCTCAGGCGTGCTGGGCAAGGGGACACCTGCATGGCAAAGCGTCAGGGCTTGAAGGACTCCCTGGCAGGCCAAGTCAGCAGCGTGCTGCAAGGCAGCCACACTTGAGTGGCTCTTCCCTCCATCACTACTGCAGCGAGAGTCATCCCCTTTGGCAGCAGCGCTGCCCTGGTACGCCAGCACTACTGCTGCCTGCTCTGGCCAGGGGGATTTGTTTCCTTCCTACAGCCTACACACACTCCAGTCCCCAAACAGGCAACCAGGGGGCTGGGAGACTCCCTGGCATGTCTGCACTGAGCCACCAGCTGCAACAGGGGCACAATGTGAGGGCAGCAGGCTGTGCATGCAGGTGAGGTAACCCAAGATGAAACTCTGCCTGTAAAGGGCTTAATCCATGTTTCCCTGGATGTTTTGACTCCAAGATGGAGAAAGAAAGAGAAAGGGGGCGGGGGCAGACACAGGCAATTTAATTTAATTTGCTAGAAACACCTTTCAGCAAAGAATTTTGCTTATGTGGGCATTTCTGGAGCTGCTCGGTGCAAGCACAGAAGGGTCAAGCCCTTCCCCAGCCCAGTGGAGATGCAGCAGCCACAATGCCCAAGCTCAGCCACGTGGGAGCAAAACACACACGACACTGTGGAAACAGGCTAACATTGTGAGCCCCGTGGTATGGACAAGGAGACAGGAACAAAGAAGGAAGTGACATGACCTTGGGCACAAAGCAAGTCAGACTTGGGGGGACCCGACTCCCCATCCTGTGCTCTGACCATTAGGTAACATCAACCGCCCTAGATGTGAGGCTGACAGCCCTGCAAGCTAATGGAGAGTGTTTCCAGGCCTGGTTGGCATAGGAAATAGAGCATTAAAACCACATCAGATGGCCAATTTAGGACCAGTAGAGAGATGATGACATTTTAAATGGTTTAAGCTAGTGATGGGGAAAGCCTGGAGAGGCAAATGCGGCAGGCGGAGGGGACTTGGGGGGAGACAGGGAAGGTGTTAACATTTTTTCTCTGCCCCAGAGACAGGTCTGAAGGAGGTGCATTTGAAATCAGCACTAACCACTCCTACTTCTGCCTCCAGTGCCTTGCTGGGAATCAGCTCCTCCTGAAGCTGCTGACTGGGTAGGCAAATTTGGACAATGCCCCGGTTCAGTCCATCTCACTCCCTACCTCACGTGTGCACACACACACACACACTCCCCTGCACCCTGTCAGTGCTTGTTACGCTCCAATGTGACCAGCGGTCTGTCTGAAATGGTGTGATTATCCTAACATCAACCGCTTCCCTGAATAAGATAGGCCATAT
The DNA here is from genome assembly GCF_000699105.1 of Pygoscelis adeliae. Classification (NCBI taxonomy): domain Eukaryota; kingdom Metazoa; phylum Chordata; class Aves; order Sphenisciformes; family Spheniscidae; genus Pygoscelis; species Pygoscelis adeliae. The sequence goes on along the minus strand of NW_008823954.1, from coordinate 2,706,920 downwards.
AAATACAACAGCCTCTCCACCATCAGCACTGGGGAGTCATCTCAGCAGTTCAGTGCACAAGGGAAAAACAGGGTGTTAGGTGGAGGGTGGGGAAGGAAAGGCTATGGGATACCTCAACTGGAGAGGATTTGCAAGGTAAAAGGCAAGTGGAGTTCGATGCAGAATAAGGGGATGGGGATGCAGACTACCGTCAAACTCTTTGGAAACTCACTGTAGCATGAAATACTGAGGCCAGTGCAGCAGCATAACAGCAGTGAGGTGAAGGCAGTGCAAGGCCTTCTACCTATGCAGAATCTGCATAGTGAAATAGCCTTTTTCTTTCCTCTAGAGACAGCATTAAAAACCCACCAGCCAGAGGTACCAGGGACAGGCGTAGCTGCCTGCCCAGACCCACATCATGCCCAAGAGAGAGCAAAGACGACCATGTTACTGCATCTCAGCACGAGTGCCCGCAGCTCCAAATCACGTTCTCTCGCCCAGCGCCAGCAAGATCTGCCCAGCCTGGGCTGATGCAAACAGCCTTTGCAGAGTGCATCAGTCCTGCCCTGCAGCAGGTCCTGCCTGCCCCACATGCCTGCTCCTGGATGAGGATGGACAGACAGAAACGTGGGTGGACTCAAAGGACAGGGAAAAGTGAGTTTAGGACCAGTGTATTTATCTACAAATGGGAATTCTGACCTTCAAGTGGCAAGTGATTGACAAATGAAGGTTTAACCAGCACTAACTATGCTGTTAATAGCTTCTGCTCTCGTCTGAGAGACTGAAATAGTATAGATTTTTTTTTTTAACGAGAAAACTGCAGCTGATCCTTTCGACTTCTGATTTAAAGCTCCATTCTCCAAACCCATGGGAAGCTTAAAATAATACAGATATTTTTTCTCCATACCATTGCTTGACATTTCCATGGCTGCCTCTGCCTCAGAGGACAGCCTATACATGCACAACAGCCATCCAGACCCAGCCGCAAGTGCATGAGGTCTCTCGAGATAAGGCAGTCTCCATGGGATATCAAACCCCATTCCTCACCCCCAAAAAGGTGAGAACGGGCTCTGCCTGGGCCTTTGATCAAACTTCCCCATGGCTGGTACTGACCCTGGCTGAGCCTTTCAGAGGCTCTCCCATCCCTCGCTGCTCTGCACTGCCCCAGCCTCCTGCGCTGCCTCCTGCTGCTGCGGTGCCAGTGGCTTGTGGAGTTGTGAAAGGCAGGCACATCTGGCTGTGTCTGTGTAACATCTGTCCAGTGTCATGTACAATTTACAGCGAGAGGATTCCACGCAAAGGGCGCAAGTGCAGCTGATTTTACATAACAAGGGGCATGGACTCTGTTCTTTCTGCTATCATGAAGAACAAAAACAAAACAAGATAAGAAAAAAATAGAAGCAACAATTGACTAGGAAAATTAAACCTTAAAGGAACAGTATCTCGCTCTTCTTCATTTGCTCCTTTCTCTCTCACTGTCAGTGTTACCACTGAATCTGGGGAGATGCACTGCAAGAAAGAAAGCAAGTGTTGAAAAGAGACCAACAAAATTCCAAATTGTGCAGGCATCCTGCACCAGAAAATCTGTCCAGGCTACAGCCATTTTATACTACTGGGAACCAGCCTGACCAGCAGGCTTAGATAAACGCACAGAGCTCAAGATTGTTTTCATTAAGCAAAGAGGTTAGGAGAGCATCTAGATTAGGAAATATCCCTCAGGCTACAAGATAACAGAGATATAAGAGATTAATTTGGTTTCTCCCTGCTGTCCACACCTTTTTAAAAGACAAGAGGGCAGATACTGGGCTGGAATAAATCAGAGATACTCAGCTGTCATCTATGGAGTGATACTGTTTGATCTGCTGAGATTCTGGCCCCTCACCACTAGGAAGATGAATTTTCTTGGTGTTTGATCCTGACCTGTGAAATACCCATTTCTGATGGAAGACAAATTTCTACTGATCTGTCCTTGCTGTTTCTCCATCATATTCAGCAAAGTTGTTTTGAAAACAATGTACATGTGTGCTGAGACTTCCAAGTGACAGCTCCTATATACAGTGGAAGGATGAATCTTTTCCATCACTCCCTCTCTTAATCATAAAAAAATGGTACTTCCACTTTATTCCCCATTTCTTCTATTTATCTACCATGAATTTATCATTTCAGAAAGACTCATGAGCTGACAGTTCCTGGGGACTGAGGATATATCTATCCTTAGAGTACGTAGGGAGCCAGAGCAATGGCAGGGCCACTTTCCTACACGCATTGCTTGATCCTAATGAGACGGGACCATTCCTGAGAACGAGAAGTGAAGCTCACTTTCCACAGCCTGTGCAGTCCCCACCCTCCCTCCTGAAAATGTAAAAGGAAACTCAAGCACCACAGCACAGGGTTTTGCAGCACAGACAGGTATCTGTCAGGAAGCAGACAGAGGGGGCACTCGTTGCACAGGGTCATCAAATTACCCCTCGACGGGGAACATGGGGTCAGCTCCAAGCTGGGGCAGAAATGACAGTAATGACACCTAGGTGAAAGGTTGCTCAGTGAGTTTCAGAGTTTCCACAATAACTTTTTCTTCCATGTACCTAATACCATCTAGGACCTGATCTTCCATTTGCTCTTGGTCCTATGCAGTCATTGCCTTTGACAGAAAGGGGGAAAGAGGTGCTACCATTCATGACCAGTGGCATTTTACACTCCCTTTGCCAGGCTGCCACTCACAGTATCAAAGCCAGACTGCGACAGCTAGGTCACTTGTAGGAAACGTAGGTATAAATTAGGATGAGGTGACCTGTTTATGGGAAAAAGAGATGGATAAATCTTCATTTTGCCCCATCTGCTGTCGGTCACAGCAATATCTTGAAAACCCAACCAAAGCCAAACTCTTACACACATCCTGACTGACCTATTTTCACAAATGCCAGAGCCAGGAAAAATTACCTATCAAAACCACTTTTTAAAAGGGAAAGGGGGATAAGAACTTGGCAACGACATTTTCTCATGAGGAGGTCAACATTTTGTCAGAAAGAAAGAGAGCCATAAGATCTGAAAACTGTAATGACATTGGACAGAAAATAAAGCTTCTGGCACTGTCATGCTCCCATACAGTCTGGTCTGTTGCATGACATCTCCTGCCCTTTCTTTTATGGACAAGAGCCCCAGTTAAAATACATCTCTAATGTGCCACCCCGAAAGAGTTCTACACAAGGAACAGCATCACCTCAACAGAGGAAGGGATATCACTGGAGATTTAGTCTGTGCAATTTTCATGAAGGAGAAACAGGAATATAAAATTCCCATGCTCCTAACCACAAGAGACAGCAAATAGGATTTCCATGTCAAAATATTCCATTTTAAACCCAAAATATTTGATTTACAACTTTTCTTCCAAAATTATATTTTTTGCTGGGAAATTGACACAGCCCTAACTAGCTTGAGAATATACCTCTACACCTTCTGGCCTTACTGGAGATAAAACAGAAACAAGGAAAAGTGTTTTAAGAGCATAGTCTGGTTAAAGCTGGAAATATCTATAAATCTCATAGGAAATCAGTCTATTCTCAGAAAGTATTTTTTTATCCAAAAAGCTTTGATAAAAACAAATATACTTCTGAACTGACTCACCAAACCTTTAAGTAATAGAAAATAACTAATAGAAAAAAAGCTTTAAGGTCAAAATTGTTACAGCAACTGGTTAAAATAAAAACTAAATGTTCAGTCCAAAATTGGATCAAGCTGCAAAGCTTTACTGAGTTAATAAATCCCTGACAATTACTTTTTTAAAGTATTATTTTTTATTTCTATGTTTTTCCATCCTTCCTTATTCATTAGGAAAAGATAACACATCACTTTTCTCCAAAGTAAAACTAGTCTTCAAGGTATTTCTCCCACTTGAAAGGACTAAAAATCTGCTTACATGGCTCAGTAAAAGCACAGGAAATTACATTTGTCAGAACAGCTGACAATGGGTCATAATTATGCCTTGGCATCCACCTAACAGGTCACTGATGGAAGCCATACCACTAGAAACAGGCAAATACTGAAAGGTTAAGCGATGTCCTTCAGATCTGTTTATCTGTCTTAGGGCACAGTCATACAAACATTGATAGGACAAGCAGTCACAGAACAGAACTCAGATGAGGCTCTTCATACTGATTTTTCACCCAGGATGATGTTTTTCAAGCTCTGTCAACTGTCCCCATACAGTGAATTTAATCCCACTGACAACAGCCTTACTTTTCTTAATCATTTTTGCACATCCCTTAGAAATCTCCCATGGACCCACATGGCAGGAGACCACAGCTTAAAACAACTGTTTGAGTAGACGTGCATGTCAACAGCCCCTTTGGTCTTCTGAAGGTGGCTGGTGTGCTGGGAGTCAACCATCAGGACATCCCGGTATTCACCCAGAGCTCATTCCAGTTTCTGTCCTAGGACTCAAGACCAGCAAGCAGGTGAGCACACCAATTTTCCTCTAGAGCTTTCAGGAATTTCTTGCTTGTGGAAAACCACTCAAATCTGCCAGAGAAGTCCCTCTCACAGCTGCCAGAAGCCAGACAAGGCTAAACTAGCTGGAGAGATTCAAATACATCCCTTTGCTACCTTCTCTGAAACAGCAGACTAACTTAACTTTTTCAATGCACCAAGAAACCCCAAGTGATTTGGGGGTTATTCAACTTCTATTAAGTGTTGAAAGCATGCACGCACTTGCAAGGGCAGCAAATTCACAGTGCTCACACGAGCAGAGCCATTGCCTGCAAGGAGACTCGTCCAAAAAGTATGACTGGATTTTCCTGGGTCTGTAGCGGTTCGGCCAAGATGGCACCCTATCACTTTCTTCTCTTCCCTATCGCACCTCCATGGGGAGATCGAGTAAAACAAACAAACAAATAATCACTCCCATCGGTAACTGTGGGGGGGTCTGGAGGCTGCTCCTCCTTTGCCTGAGGAGCCGCTCTCTCTCTCTCTGCGCTGCTGCTCCCTCTCCCTTCTCCCTTTTTCTCTCCCTCCGTGGGTTGATGTTTCCATGGAAACGTGTTCTTTAGTGCCGCTGAAATTACAGTGCATTTAAAGCATTAACCCTTCCTTGGGTTGAGGAAGGTCTCAGAACAATTAGGGTTCTTTTTTGTTTTGTTTTGTTCCCCCTCCCCTTTAAACTTTCTTGTGATTTTTTTCCTTGCAGCATTAGGAAAACCTCATTCTTCCCGAGAAGACCTCCCAGCTAGCATTTGTCTGACAAGGGGCACAGGATCCATCACCAGTGGGGTAGTGTCTAATTTAAGATTTCTTTTTCTTTTTTTTTTCTACATGAAACCATTAACGCATTTCTTTCCACACTACATGCAAACAGGGAAAATGTTGCAGCAGCAAAGAAAGTGAAGAGTGAGATAGAAAGAAAGAGAAGCAAGCAAGCCACAAGCTGGCACACGTGGAGAACACAGCTTCAGTTAATACCAGAGCTGAACCCCTTGCAGCCCCACACTGAGCAGCAGCTTCTTCATTGCAAAGTGCCATAATCGCAGACCTCACCACTCCTCCTTGAGCCTGCCTCCTCTTCCTCTTCAAAATCATGTCTGTAATTAGCCACCCTTGTCTTCACTTGTAGTTAGCACTCCAAACACTACTCTAACACTTGCTGCAATCAGTACCCTCTCACCACCAGCACCCTTCCCTGTGCCACTGCTTCTCCACCCAAACTACCATCTCTGCCATCCTTCCCATTGGCTTTCTATTGCCAGCCATCATCTTCATCAGCACTTCCAATGCAGCCATTGCTGGGGCACCACTGCCTTCATCACTGCCAGCTCAACGACACAACCACTGGCACTTTCTGTGCTCCCACTATGGGCCAACAAGGCTCTGAAAGCCAAGATGTCCCCATCCAGGTGCTCCCTGGACCCTACGTCCCAACTCAAAAATTACTCTGCAAATCCTCAGCCCCCAGCCTTTGCTTATCCCCACCCCAGTCACAGTCATAACCCTGCTGTGCCCTTCTTCCACTGACATCATCCCTTTTTCAAACACTGGGAAAATATAAAAGGGAGATAAATACCAAGAATCTCCTTCCAGTCTTTCACCTGGGTCCCTACATTCAGGCATGCCTCCTTTCTGCCCCAAAGTCCCATGACTAGACAGCGTGCAAACCCCTTTCATTGCCTCTACCTGCGTAGCTACAGGATCCATATTCCCTTGCACCATCTATTTTGGGTTTCCCAACACACACTGAATGCTTCAGGCATATCTCACCGTTCTCAACTCTTGCCCCAAAAGTCAGAGCGTGAAGCCTCCTGCTTTGAGCTGGGTGCATATGTGGAGCCGTGAGGATGGATCAGTGTGGGAGGAAGATGCTATTCTGAAATGAATGATAAATATGGATAATAAACTCAACCTAAGTCTTTTCTGCCTGTCTCTAGTGGGTTCCCAATATGGGAGATAGAAATATCATGGGTACATTTTGAACACGGCTGGGAACACTGCCAAAGTCCTACTCAGAGTTCACACATTTACATCATTTATATCACATCCGACTTGTGCCTTGTATTATTAACTTTGTAGAGTGTTTTGTGATGTAGTTTGTAGTCCAAGCTCTGTTAAATAAAGTTACACGCCCTCTCTGTTCTTTTTGGTAAAAGAGAGAGTGATGTCTGGGGCTACACAAGGTCTTGCTAAGCCGAAGGAGGGCGACTGTGTCTGCTGATAGGGTCAGTGCACTCCTACGTTCTCACACAGTGCTCTGGAAAACCTTTTGGGATCCATCCCTGAGGCCTGAAAGGTGCAAAAAGAAAGGAAATATTTGCCTTCTGGTCAACGGTTCAACTCCTAGCCCTGATTGGTAGTGACTGAAGATTTTTTCTCTGCTGCTGCAGGTTCAGGAGCCCCTGTGGAACATACAGATGGGGTCCACCTGACAGGTGCCCAACATGGCACTGCGACTACTCAGGCTTCTTCCTCAGCAGTGTCAGAAAAGAGGTTGAAGACAGAAGGAGACAAATAACCCAGGGCATGGGACGGAAGAAATTATGTTCGTCTAGAACAGAGTAAAGGTATATCGACAAGGAAAGAGATAGAGCATTGCTGACAGATCAGGCTTTTGGCTTTCTGTAGGACAGACCACAGTCTGTGGCAGCTGAAAATCCACCACCTTCCAGGAATTCATGCAAAAGAAGAGGAGCTACAATGACCCAGCACTGTGACTTCATGGTTTTGTAAATCGATAATTTTTCCAACAGCCTGAAAAGACTCCAGGTTATATTCTTCATCACCTACTCCACATGCCCAATTTAGACTCTGTGACTATTACTGCATCTGAGGCCAGGCGAGCAGCAAGTGACTCAGATGCCTGGTACACACAGACAATGGGGAGAGGTAACTACAATGCGTAGGCTAGGTGTCTGCAGCGGGCCGCCTGAATGTAGTTGTCTATATAAAAAAGAAACAAAACGTGCATCCTTAATGTTTCCTGAACAAGAAAAGAGAAAGAGTCAACTTCACCCTGTGTTGCTGCATCTCCAGTGGAGTAAATGTGCCATTTTACTCTAGAGCTGCATTTGATCTTGAATTACTCCTCTGCTTCTTCTCCGGGAAAAGGTCAGTTTAAAGAAGCCTCAGGTGTGATGCTAACATCATGTCCAATAAAAGACTCTCAGGAGGTCTGTACAATAAGTACAGTAAGAAATAAGGTCCAAATTTGGGATATATTTTCTGATTCCTTTCCCTTCTCCCTCCTGAACAGTCAGAATGGGAAATCTCCCAAGAATATTTCTTTACTCAGGAGACTTCCAGGACTCCTTGGACCTAGCAATACTATGAATAAGGTTTTCCAACATGCATCTGAGGATCCCAGGCCACAGTGCCCACTGTAGGAAGCCTGAACACAGTGCAGATGGAAACAGCAAGTGTGCTGGGAGTGAGACCAGAACATTTACATGGAGAGTGCAGCAAAGGGTCAATTCCCACATCTATTACCATACCACAGGTCCCTCCAGTTCAACCAGCTCTGCTACCCAGAGCAGCAAAGCTATCAGAGTAGCCCAGTGCTTTTCAGAGATATCCAGGTGAGTTTGTTTAATTTGAGCAGAAACTTAACTGATTTCACTTTTAATTGGTGTTTAAGCTAACAAACTAAAATGTAACCCACAAACCTCACACACAAGTCCTGACAGTGTGGACATATACCCTGAGAGCTTGGGAATTAGCATGAGGACGAGGTGGGATAATGTGGGCTCTAGTTCTGGTCTCATTCACTACCTTCGGCTGCATCATTTCCGCAGCTCTTGCTGTGCACATATTGTGGCAGCGTATGAGTTGTCTGCACCCTTTTCTGTTGGCAGCAGTCACTATGATCACTTCAGAAAAAACAGCCTCCAGAGGAGGCATCTTTCAGAAATCTCTCACTCCTCCTTTTTCTCCAACATGTCTTAGGCTCTTAAACGTCATTGATTCAGACTCCAGACTCCAAACAACACGGTCCCTTCAAAAAAACGGTCATAACCTCCAGTGTCACGTAAGCACTTCTCAAAGCCATAACCCTGCCGGGGTTCCCATCAGCTGGAGCTCCCCTCTGCAGCTTCCCACCACCCTCGCTCCAGGAGAACCTATGAGTCCGAGACAGAGACTTCCCTCTTGCCCAAGGACAAGGTTTCGAAGAGGCAGATGGAGCCTCCCCTACGCACACATTAAACTGAAAAGCAAACTTTTAACACACACAAAAAAAAACCCCGATGGGTGGGGTCTGAAATTCTGTAGATTATGACTTTTCCATGGCAACAGGCTTGAGAAACAGGAGGGCTGGGAAGGGGGGCGAGGAGAGGGAGAGGGAGAGGGAGGGAAAGGAAGGCAGAGTGCCGAGGAGGGAGTGAGCAGCACTGGTACATTGCCATGGAAACCCTCTTGCATCGGCAACCAACTGTCAAAGTCAGTCAGGAACCCAGAAATGGGCTTGGAGGGGGGCCCAGGAGGGGCTGGGGGGTGGGAGCCATCACCTGGCCAGCCCCAAGGGTACCCCATCCCCGCAAACCCCAGCCCTGCTCCTCTCCTCCTTCCCCACCAGCCATGACACTCCTGATACCCTCACCTCCACCAGACAGAGCCAAATTTGGCCCAGCTGAAGAGTGGGAGGAAATACGGATCAGCAAATGAAACAACCAGGGCAGGCGGGAAGGATCGAGGCAGAGAGGGATAATTTTTCTGATAGCCGTTGGTTTGCTTTCCACCTTTCTGGATCAATTTGGACCACGCAGATGTATTTGTTTTCACACCCCAGATGGCTGTAGAAAGAGGATGTCACTCCTAATCACTGAAATCGAGATGGAAATGTTGCTTCCCTGCAAACTTAGCTACTGAGGCAAGAAGAAGGGCTATGTCTGACTAAAAGTTGCCGGGTCCACATTTGCACAGGGGCACGTCCCTTTTGACTGTGTCTATCCCACTCAGTACAGCAAATGTCCCAATCTATCTCTAAGACATGACAGATGCCACCATGTTGCGGCCAAGTGAAAAATTACAGGAGATTCTGCTAATGGAAATGAAGCACACTGTGAAAATGAGTTAATACTCCCTTCTAACCGTCTTCTGCAACACTTGGAAGGCAGGCAGCTCGGTGAAAGCAACGATCAGCCATTCACACCCCTTTGCACGCTGTATTTCATCAGAAGCTTTTTGCTGCCGTAAGAAGCAGTCAAAGACAGATTTTGGAGAAAGAACTTAAAAAGGGCTGGCAACTTCTGTGAACCCTTGCTAGTATTTATAGTTGTACCCCTAGGATGGTAAGGGATGGATGAGTCGTTTCAGGCTGCAGACGGCTGCAGACGGCAGGAAGGAATTGACTCCTACTCCAACCACACAACTGGCTAAGCAAATTGTGGAGGAAGATTCCCTTCTCCTGAAGCATCTGTTATCACCCATCTGATTGCACAATGAATCAGTAGTATGAGGACAGGCTGCTGTGAGGGTGGGGGAAGAAGGAGACAAAGATTGCAAATCAGACAGTTATAAAGCAAGGAGATGCCAGTTTCCACTTTGCCACAGGAAAGGACATGGACCAAACAGAAAGGGCCTGGTTTGTATACTTTTAAGCTATGTGTTTGGATTACTACTGATAGTATAGCACCAATAAAGTAGCTTAACTTTTAATGCAACAGTAGCTTGGCTTTTGGGATCCCAAAGTGCTCTGCACTCAGACCATTCATCTCTCTAAATCATCTGCACTGATGAAAGAAAGCAGACAGCCTGCACTGACAATGCTACAGCAGAAGAAAAATCCTTACTCTTGTGCTCCATGCACAGAGCCCAACCACAGCTCTGCTGGACCACCAAGTGATTCTTTTGCACTGCTCTGCTTATTACTGAGATTGGAGCCCAAGCGCAGACCAGCAGACCACTTCTAAGATACTCTCACCACTAGTCATGCTACCTGCGATAAAGGGAATGAGCATGGACGGTGGCAGAATTTTTCTCAACTTTCCTGATGAAGGAAGAGCAGCTGACTGACTCTTCTGAGCTCCGTAACTTCCTACTCGTCTGATACAAACCTACCACAATGATATCTTCATGAGCTCAGCATCAGGGTGAAAATTGTCAATATTGGCCCAGGCTCCTACCTGGACTGTTGGTGGGACCTGAAACCAGTATGCATTTTGGAAGAAGAAAAAGGAAATTATAATAATGACCTGTTATGGACTTAAGTAGTAAACTGGTCAATGTGAAAAAGAGTCAGCACGGGATTAGTTTTTTCACATGGACTGAGATTGGGCAGCAACCAATAAATCAAGTCCAACTCAGTGCTGATTTCCAAATCTATATTGAGAAGATCCTGGTAAGCCTGTTCAGTTGGGACCAGCTTCAAACACGTGAGCTCACAAGGGTTGTTTCTATTCAGGCTGGGCCCATTTAAAAGCTTGAAGTAAGGTGATGGGTGTCGTTCTGTAGGTTGATATGAGGGATGATACTGGGGCAATGTAGTAGGCCCATATGAGTTCAAGTTTGGGTCATAGCTAGCTGTGAGATGTGGTCTGATTCGGAGCCTGGACAAGGTACCATGCCCTATGGGCAGGAGAAAGCTGTGAGGGCTCCCCCTCTGCCCTAATTCTGACCCACTAGCTGAGACAACACTGTGATCCCTACCCAAAGGACACAAGTTCCCTTCTCCAGCAAAGCTGCATCTTCGACTTCATCAAAGATGAGGGCAGTACCCAGAGGACACTGCTCTCCTGAGAGGACAGTTCTCAGCCCAGAGCACTTCACTGTGCATACAACAACTAACCATGCACCAATAGAAGGAGCCAATCCCAAATATTTTCTTCCTGACCTCACCATCTCAATTACTCTTCAGGAGTACTCTGCAACACAGGATGCAAGAGTCAAAAGGGGAAAGAATAAATTCTTGTGGCCCAAAGTCTGGTTCCAGAGACCTTCTACTTCTGAGCTCAGTGGGGGCTCCCAGCCAGCCCACCCCCGGTTATTTACTGGTCAGAGACAGTACCAAACAGGAGTCTGCCCCTGGAAGCTGGACTCCTATGAGCTACTTTGTGCCTGGCACTGAAGTTTTCTTATCCCTGTATCCCCTGTGCCTGCGTCTGCCTTCACAGAAATTGATAGGCTATTAAATATGGACTTGTATCACTTACAAGAGCATTGCTGGCCCATCTGTGTAATTGCTGTCTCTTGAAGGCTTGCGCAAGAGACGTTCTCTTCCCCCCCTCCTCATCCTCCATTGACAGATCGGGTCTGTCAGCTTGTCAGCTCTCATTGGGCACTGTTTGACATCAGTCCACATCGGGGCAGTGAAAATCTGTTTGCAGTCAGCTCTTCCAATAGCTCCTGCAGAAGAGGGGAGGCTGACCCACTCCAAACTATGCTGCCTCAGCTGGCTACACAAAACAGCCATGGATGATAGTGGTGTTAGAAAACAGCTTGAGCCAGGGTGGCAACGCTACATGTTTCTTTAGGGTCTGTTGGGCAGGGCAGGGGGAAGGCTGAGAGCTGGGATGGGAACCTCGTGGCTCCTGGATCCCATGCACAGACATTGCCACCAAGACCAGTAGCTGGTGACTGAAGAAGAGGAAGTTTGCATGGTGGAGGTTGTGCAGGGAAGCAGCTTGGTGGCCCTGGAATAATGTTCTGAGCATCCCTGGCCTCTCAAGTTGCAAATGTCATCTGTCAATCCCAGGCTCAGTCCTTCCGGAGCAGTTCTGGCAGGGGTAGCTGAGAAGGGACATCAGAGGCTAGCTAGGCCCACAGTGCCTCCAGAGGATCAATTGCCATGGTACATCAAGTAGCCAGTCATTCAAAATAGGGTTTCTTGGCCCTGCTTTCTTAATGTCTAAAAAAGTTACACTGTTTGATATCCCTGAAAATCCTTCTCAGAGTCTTTATAGAAAGCCAGAATCAAGGCTATTGTGGCTATCACAGTGTCTTGGAAGGAAAATATTAAATGATTAGGAACATTGAAGTTGCCATCATGACCCCCTCCTCTCCAATTCATTTTATTCTGACATGGGAAAAACCATGCAAGAATAGCTGGGTTTCTAGGAAGGAGCTGAGGTGCTATGATGGGCAGTTTAGAGACTAAGACGACCGAGTGCAGCCCGCAGAGATTCTCAAA
>NW_008823954.1:2675984-2694268 GCF_000699105.1 Pygoscelis adeliae | reverse complement strand
TCCAGTTTCAGCCTTGCAGTTCCACTTCCAGCTGCAAGCCCTCATTTAGCAAACACTCACTCTGAAAACGTAAAGACTTTGACCCCATTTGGCATTGCAGCCCTTGATTGGCAAAACACTTCTACAGATGAGCTCTTCAAATTGTAATTTTGTGCTCTCCTGCAAAGTAAGATTTGTTTAGGCCGTGAAAGGAGAAACACTTGATTGGATTTCTTTGCCTAGACAAGATTCCAGATTTCTGTGCCTAGACAACAAGATTCCAGATACTGTCCAGTCCCACCACGCTATGCACAGTGAGAAAAGCAAATAAAAACACACCTCAGGACAAGAATATCACTACAGCAAACAAGATTTTTAGAGTTATAGAGAAATTCAGGTTAGAAAGGACCTCTGGAGTCAACCTGGTACAGCCCTCCGCTCAAAGGAGGGCCAGCTTAGGTAATTTTTTCACATCCATTTTCCAATGAAATAACCAAACATCGAACTATGATCATTAACTTACTTGTCACCTATTGTTTCATGTCACAGTCACCCATTCTTACACACCTGCACAACACACATACACAGAGTTTTTTAGCCCCACCTTCAAACAAGTGTGAATAGAAGCAATAGGTCTTTCCAGTTACTCTAACAAATAGCATAATAAAAAACAACTAAACAAACAAAAGCACTAAATCACCCTGCAGTCAGGTATGATGTGTAAAGAGTAGGAAGGAGGCTGGACCAAGAAAGGAAAGGGTGAAGGGCAAAAAATAGAAAAGTGATTTTTGAGGTGTTTGGATGGAGAGGCGGAGTGTTGTGGCAAGGGGAACTTCTGGATCTGTTTTAGCAGTAGTAAGAAACATTAAAAACCTCGCAAGCAAGCTTTAGTTTTTGTGAGTTTCTAGCCCAGCACTTCAGAGCCAAAGCGTATGGACAGTTGAGCTAAGTAGCAATGTTTTAGATACTGAAGGGAGCCTCCTTGCTTTTGGAGTCTCCTTCCCACAGAGCCTCAGTGGGTGCCAGCTGCCATTGGGGTCCCTGACCACAGTATCTGCTCTCCCACCACTTCAGTCAGGAGTTACCCTAGGTGTAGGCAGAGGGACCCATGGCAGAAATGGCTTAGGTGCACAGTAATAAGGGTGAAAGAAAGCTGATGATGACATTGGAGAGGGAGCTGCAGTTCCTTTCCTTGCACCAGGACACACAGTAGAAAACAAAGAGGGATGAGAGTCCCAAAGTGAGCGGTGAGCATATGGACAGGCTGAGTCACTTAAAGATGAGCCTGTTCTCCACCTCGCAGCCCTGCCCTGTGCATCAGTTTTATCATTATCCATGACAATGGTGGCAGAGGATTCCCACCCTGGAACAGAGGGTGCATCTGCAACTCCCTCCCATCACTGCCCAAATGAACTTCTTCCTGTCTCTGCAGAATTGATGCATGAGCCTTTATTGCTCCTATGAAGGCCTGTGTAATAGCTGGGGCTAGTCCTATTCAGAAAGCTGGCTAATCCATTCTGGTATCTTTTTAAGCTATTTGCCATAATATTCCCTTAAAGCAGCTATTTCCATACTTCAATTAGACACTGTATTTTTAAGTCTTCTTCCTTTAGCCTTTTCCCTTTCACGCATTTTACATTTGCTGTATCTTAACCCCAGGAAATACTATTTGTTCTTAGACTATTGAAGAAGGTATGGGAGGTTCAAGCAAGGAAGTCTCAAGAAATTAGTACTGAGATGGAAGAAATACAAGCAAACTCTCTCAAAGATAAAGGTGGAGGCGGCTGAAGGACTGGGAAATATATGTGAAAGAAATGCCTTGAGAGCACCCTGCAAAAGGCATCATCATGGGGTGGGGGGGAAATAGGTGAGAGAAAGGATGCATCTCTTGCTGCATGCTCTGGTCACTTGACAGAGAGACATTTTCCCACTGCACCCATGGCAATCCTGGGCTAGACTTCACAGAGGTGTATCCTTGCCAATTCCCTTTAATAACAGGGCTCTCTTACCCATGAATTTTTGGGAGGTTCTTCTAGAATCATCAGTATGGCAGCTGACTACCTGAAGGAACTTACTATAAACCACAAACCTGGAGAGTTTGCTTTCTACTCCTACCTCCCAGTCATTGATGATGATGTTGAATAAAAGGGGGGTGAGGGGGGTGGGAGACAGCTGTGAGCCCCCATGCACAATGCAGGGTACCCCAGCTCTGACTGGATCTTCAGGGGTGTGCAGCAAGCCTGAAGAGCCAGCTTGCTATTTTGGACGAGAGCTTCAGGCAACAGTAAGCCCTACAGCGAAGGGCTCGGCACTCACTTGGGACTAAAAACAGAGCACTTCTTATTAAGGAGGCTGATGTAAAGCACAGAGCAGGGGGGCGGGGGGATGATGCGCGAAGGGAGGACATGTGATATTCATTCAGTAAAAGAAAACCAACAGCTAAAGAATGCGCAAGGTTAATAGCAGCTGCTTTTCCTGCCTTAGAGCTTCTTGGTGCTTTGAAGCCCAGTTGTCTGGGGTGCTTTCTTCACATACACACACACACCAGAAACATGCACCACGCATCCCATCAGTCTCTGCCTCCCACAGTTGGAAAAAGGAGCAGATATCCAAACCATAGACTAAAGAGAAGAGCTCTGCAGGAAGGAGTGCTTAACTCAGGGCAGGACTGGTTAAGAAATCATCACCCCCTCCAGCTCCAGGGCTGCGGGCAGATTTCCTGATGCCAGCCATCACCACCCCCCGAGCAAGCACGCAGCCACTCACTGCAAACTGGAGAGGAGCCACAGTCTCTGTGGGAAGCACATGCAGGGTGGGAACACCCGCATCTTCCCCTTATCTATCTCTCTTCGTTACTCCCGCTCTAACCTTCCGGCTTTCCCACTCTCTCTCAGTGCTAGAGGCTCTCCCACTACAACCACCTCAGTGATCCAAGAGACTGAGGGCGGCACAGCCTCTAGCTCCCATGCTCCAGAACAGCAAGCTCACCCATGGCAAGGGCGAAAAGGAGAACCTTCTCCAGGTCAGGACAGCTGCTAATCCCCAGCCACCACCCTGTGTAGCTCTGGGTCTGGTCGTTGCCGGTCCTTTGGCTCCAGCATGCATGCTCAGAACTATCCCCACTGTTCTCTGTCTGGTTTATACCCCGGTTTCCAGATGCTTCTCATCATAAATTGGTCCTGCTCTGCCTTCCCCTCTCCCCAAGGCACAGTGCAGCTTCTTTGCACGGTGGTACCTGGCCCAGAATCCAGGATCACTGCTAACCACATTTGAAAGGGAGAATCAATGGGGGTAACAAGAAAGTCCATTTTAGCTTCAAGTGACAGCCAGGGAGAGCTAACGAAGACAAAGCAGCAAGGGTGGCAAAGTAAGACAGATGGACAGACAAGGAAGATGGCACAAAATTTATATTTTCTATTACCCAGATGTAAATGGATTTGTTGCCCTGCAGCAATTTACAATAGCTGGAAACTGGTCCACAAAGCCCTGGAGGGAATTCGGATGCTGTAGAGTCCCAGAGAGCTGAAAAGGTGGATTCAGTGCTGATCTATTGCTCACTAGGAGTCCTTCTAGATTCACAGCCCAATCAAGATACTGGTCTCAGTATTTTCTTCACACCATGACCAGAAGGACAGAAGAAATCTGCTCCACTGACCACCTTCCTCCCCCCACCTGACTTAGCCACATGCATGACGAGCTAATAATTCAGTCATGCATATTCACCACACTCTCACTGCAGCCCACATGCTCACCCACCTGCTGCCAGAATAGGCGCCCCCCCCCCCCCCGAGTCGGTCAGGCATGTTTCTTCTCCCACTCACACAGTCCCACTCAGCTCCATCCACACCACGACTCTGTCTGCCTTTAACAATTATCTCCAGCTCTGGGAAGGAGCACTGAAGATTTGCATCCCAGCCCTCCCTCTAACTGCTCATTCGTTGCATCACAGAACATGCCCTGAGCTGGAATGAAATTTTGCCCTTTGCATATTTTTACTTATTTACACTTGCTGCCCATGCTGGTTGCCTAAGGGATAGGAAGGAGGCAGGAGGGTATTAACAAGCTCCTTAACGTGATACCTCTTAGAAATAGAATAGTTGTGGCTATCTGCATCACTATCTTTTGCCTGAGTGAAAATCAGGCAATGGACCCACTCAGGACTCCAGTCCTGGCTAGTTTTCTATGCCCACATGGTGCTATATGGCACACCAGGAACTGGGGCTCAGCTGCTGGCCCTTCATTTCTAAAAGCTAGTGCTCACACACTAGGCTCAAGTTTTACCAGGTGCGAGATGGAAAGTGGCTTCAGACACTCTTCAAAGCTCAATAGAAAGTGACGCTCTTGTGGAGACAGAGCCTTTTACAATTCACGTCCATTCTTCCACATCATTATTCACAGGCCTTCAGATGCAGATGTCCTCTGCTCTCTCCACTGCCTTTCTCAAGTCAGTCACCAAGATCTTCCTTTCCCCTCCAAAGAGCCCACTAGTTAAACCCAGTAGTTAAAGCACAGGAACCTCAAGTCCTAAATGCCTGACTGTTCAGATAAGGATGTCAACCAAGGTCTCCCTGGGAAGGACCCCTAAATTTGAAGTTGTCACATATACTGATTGAAGAATTTCTCTAAATCCCTTCTTCTGAAGTAATTTTATATCATAGAAAATACTTAGATCTTCTTTGAAGCCTCAGTCTGTGGTATCCAAGCAGAGTACCCTCACAGTGGGGTATAGTGCCAGCCCCAGCCTGGCTAAGGATAGATGTAACCGTACTGATAATGAAATACTTGTGCCACCCCTACAGCGGTTGCTCCTTGAGGTCACAGAAGTACCAAGTAGGATTTCTTCCCTAATCCAAGCATTTTGTGTGCATAAATGATACCCGTCAGTGTGACCAAATCAATCTGTTCTCCCACAAGCTCTTCCATCCTTCTCCACTGGTATGTAGCCCAGGCCACTCAGGAATGTGAGGGAAAAAAAAAAAAAGCTCCAACTTTTTTTCCCTGGATGCTGGTTCATGACTGTCATGGTGAGGAACCAGAGCTACATCCTTTTATTTATGCCAGCTCACTGAGTTCCTCTCTTCACTGCTAAAGCCATAGAGCCACATTTTATCTAGCGATGCAGATAAACCGCCATGACTCCACTTAGTTTTCCTCTGCTGCCCAGTTCTTCTGCAGCACTCAGTCTTCCTCATTTTGGACACCCTGGTGTTACAGATTTATACCACGATAATTAAGGGTAGAGCCTGAGTCTGTCTCCACTAAGGCAGGTTTGCTGTAAAAGTGTACAGGGAATTGTACTTCACGGGGCAAATAGATTCTGTGTCCCTAAAGGATCCCACCTGAGACAGAAACTGTGCTTCCAATTCATCTGATTGCTATAGTTAAATGTTCATACCACTCCATTACACACATCTTAATTAATCCACTGATTGTTCCCATACTCTCCCAGATTAGGATACCCTCTCCTAGAAAACATTAGCTTATTAACCCCAGTCACTCCTCCTAAAGTAGTCCCAGAACAGAACATTGCCTACCCACTAAATGCCAAGGTATTCATAATGTTCTGATTTACAAGAGGCATTGCAAAATCTCTCAGAAGTATTTGAGTGGAGGAACAACACACAGGCTCTTTCAGAAGCATCATTAAAACCAGACAAACCTTTCAATCCATTTAGCAAAGTGCCTGAAGGTTGCCTTTTCAGAAAGGGGAAGCAGAAGTAAATACAGCACGCTGAAATTGAATGCACGCAGTGCCACAGGCACCAGCCCTCTTGCACTTCATTTGAGATGCTGATGTTTTTTCCTGTTTCCTCTTTTTCTTCATTCTATACTCAGTACATTTCAGGCTCGTGTGAGGAGGCATCATAATAGCCCTGGCGATTTTTATTTATCCCTGAGAAGGGTATAAAGTGGGCAGCAGCTGGGGAAGTTCCCTCCGCTGTCTGCTGAATGCCAGCCAGAAAGGATCACTTACCTGCCAGGAGAAGGCAGCTCATAATTCAGCCCCACTCAAGCGCCTGCTCTTTCTGCTGCAGATAACTCACGGGAACTATCTGAGAAGGGGACTGACTTAGGAGAGGGATAATGTCAGCTCTGAACCAGACTGAGATACCTTGTTCATCTCACAAGTCCCACCACATTGCTATTAGTATGCAGGAACAGTCAATGCTAGTGGTGAGGTTCAAGGCTGTGCTATCCATTCCCCAGAGCCACAGAGCTTCTGTTTCCGAAATCCCCTCCCAGACCAGATAATGCCTGTCCCAGAGTCCACAGAAGTGATACTTTCCACTGGGCTTTCTCCAAGGAGCAGCCAAGGGAGGATGCATCAAGCGTCAGAAGATGCTTGGCTGTTGAAACAAATTGCCAAATCTCTCTCAGCATCTTGACCCCATCCCCTCTTCCAGTCTCCCACACTATGTAGCACATAGCCAGAGCTCTCAGCTGGAGACTGTAACCTCACCGTGCCACTGGGCTCCTAGAAATTTTGTACAAAAAGTGAGGAAAAAACGTAACTCCAGCATTGTTTTCTTTTCGTCAAGGCTTCCCATGTTTGGGACGATTCATGAGCTGCATGGGTTAATGCGCTTTGGTGAAAATACAGCCCCACAGCCGAACTCCCATGGCTGAAGCAAGGAGGGAGGGAGAGAAGGAGGAGAAAGAGAAAGACGGCCTGTGGGGGATTGGATTTTTTCCACTCTTTCACTTGTTTGTTCTAACTGCTTGGCTGGTTGGTTTTAGTTCCACGCTGGGGACTGGCACCGATTTTCTTTCATTGTGTGACATGCATTTTTAAATGAGTATTAAAGGTGCTGAAAGCCTGGGGTAGGCACTTTTTTTTTTTGAGAAACCTTGTTTTTTAATTCAAACTGAAATGAAACAAATCATTTCTCTGCTTGCTGACTGAGCCCCAGGTTTAAGCCCCTACAAGAACATGTTCAGCCAGTGAGCAGACCTTCCTTGACCTCCTAAAAATGCTCCAGGAAGCCCACAGACAGAGGTGAAATCTGCGTTGCTGGGGCTGGTACCACTGTCTCTTCAGGCTGCCCTCTACTTCCTACCATAAAGCCTTCCTTACAGATTTCTCTAGCCAAATTTTATCTTTCAGGCTGAAATTTCCATATGAGATGCTTATCCCAGGTTTGATATTTGAGGAAAACTGAAGGAAAAGTGGCCCATCCATTTCCAAAAATAGGCTAGAGGAAAGAAGCTATTTTACCAATGTTAAGAAAAAAATAGTGAGCTTTCTAAAAAGCTCCAGCAAGTTCTCTGCTTTCAAGGGACTTAAATTTTGATGAGAGGGGAAAGAAAACGTTCCTTTCATGTCACATGCTGATTTTTGCCATACTTGTAAAAACCTAGACAGGTCATAAGCCTTTGGAAAAACTGCAATTTACACTTGCTCAACAGAGACTTCATAGAGCTTTTAAAAAAAAAAAAAACAAAACAAAAAAACCCTTTTCTAAAATCCTCTCCTCACTGGGCCTTCTGTATTCCAAGGGACTTTCTCTACACATGAGCTCAAGGAAGGTCTACCTCTGGACTGGAGAAGCAAGAGAAGGAGGACTGCACCTCTTGGGTTTGCATCTCCCCTGATCCTTCCTGCTCCCCGCACACAGGGATCGCTGGAAGAGGAGGCTGGCTAATTCCAAAGTAGTGGGAAAGAGCCAGGAAGGTGATAAGGATACATTGACTTGGGACACTGGGAGAAGTATGGGGCTGAAATGCTGCATGGGAGAAGAAAACTGGGAGGTGTGACACCTCGACCATTTGGGCAAAGAGACTGGGACTTGCTGGGACTGAAGGGAGGGGAAGACAGATGGGACAAGGAGCCAGAATGTGAGATAAGTGGAAATGGATGAAAACAAGGAGCACAGAGTCTAGAAGTGGAAGTTGGATTTTTCTAGATCCAGGGTCTAGAGCTTAGATGAGATGTCTGTTAGGCAGATCCTAGCTTTGCTAGGTAAGAACTGGACTGGGACAAGGAGCCAGAAGGGCAGAAGAGACAAGGCAAGCTGGAGAAGACAAGACAAAAGAGATTAGTGGTGGAGAGAAAAGCTGAAAAGTCTGTGGTTTCTAAACCATGCACTTTGTATAATGAATAAGCACAGACTTCGGCAAAGTCAAGCACTGCAAAATGGGGAAACATCAGCATTACAGTTGTTCAAGCAATCTGAATGGCAGCCCTTTTTGCATAGCCACTACAAATCAGTACTGAATGACATAACCAATGACAATTTTTCTTGCAGGACCACTGTCTCATTCAGTGCACCAGGTGGATTGAACTGGGAATTAAACTTAGCTGTTTGGCAAGTGGGCAGTAATCAAGGGAGAGGCAGAGAATGGCTGGGGTAAGCAAGACAATCACATGGCTAAGCCAACTGAAAGCTGTACTGCAAGGCTGGATTCATCCTTACCTCTGCAAAAGGCTCATGGTGATGCCAGTAAAATCTCTTAAACCAGATTCTTTGCAAGCAGTCACTAAAACTGTGCACCTCATTTTCTGGATGCTTGACAAAAGCTGAACAAACCCTCCGTCTCCCTTTTTGGTGTGTTGGCAATTCCAAACAAAAATAAGTACTGTATTGAGAGTCCCATTTTGGCAAATCAGTAAGTATAAAGTTTTGATTTTGTTCAAACAAAACATACAGTTCAGCCCACCCTCTTTTGAACCTGAACATTTTCAAACATCTTTTTTCGAATAAAAGGAAGAGATGTATTGAAATGATAAACTAATCTGAACAAGAAATTAAATGTTTCATCTAAAATATATCAAAAGAAATAAATCAAATTAAAATTAAAAAAGGGAAACAGTTTGGAAAAGGGAAACTGTTTTGTTTTTCTCCTGGGTTCAAGATGATTTCTGCAAAACAAACAATTAAACAGGATAAAAGCAAACAGCCTATATGACTTGCATGTCACCAAATCTCCATTTTTGCATTAAAAAATCAATGAAAAATGGTGTCCAGTCCTAGTTAAGATTTGGCAGAGGGCAATTCGAGGAATTGCTGAGTTGAAGTCAAAGAGAAATTTGCTTTGAACACAGAAAGCGTTCTGTAGTGATCAGTACTTTGAATAATGAGATTCTAGGTGTCTCAGATGGGCCATGAAAAATTAATAGACATTTTTGACCTTAATCTTGCTGCACCTCAGTTCTCCGCCTATACAATGGATTTACATAAAGCAGCTTGTCCTCTCATGTCACAGGAGTAGGGTGAAAATCCATGAACTTCATGATGTACTGAGATACTTCCCTAAAGTGTGACACAGATAACACCTTGAGACGAAGAATCGTCTCTTCTCAGCAGCCTGTGAAAGCAGGCACAATACAAAACTTACGGCTACACATTAAACAAGGCAAAGAAAACAAAATACCGAATCACTGCTCAGTCAAGAAACGTCACCCATCCTGCGTATGGAAGCATGCAGGGGTCCTGTGTTGAAAGATAGTATGTGGTCTTGAAACCACTGCTCTATAGTGCATAGACACAAGAGTGCCAAATAAAGATTGCAGCCTTAATTCTGGCATTTTCTTCCGTTTGAAGTGCTTGCCTTTGCAACCTAAATAATATTCATCTGACACAGTTGTATGTACGTAATGTATGAAAGACTCTCGGCTCGGGGGCCTTGGACTTCACAGAACATTGCAGCAGTCCCCCGAGTTTTCCTCCCCGGTTATTTTGCTTCCAGCTCATACCGGTTTTGCAGCACTGTATTAGAGCCTGTCTTTTCCTGTCTCCCTCCTTTACCACATGCCCTTCCTCAGACCTGCTTTCTCACCTCCAGCCACCCACCCAGCCAGCTGCCCTGCGCTGACTTTCAGTGCTGCATTGTTAATTATTTGCTTGGGCAATCATGATCGTAGAACTCCAAGCACAGACAGAAGTCTCGCTACATTAGATATAAAGCAGCACATACAATAGTTAGAGTTTTCATATTTTCAGGGCAGAATTGCAATAGTCTGATCATTGCCTTTCCGCATCATTCCCGGATCTGGTCCATGCTGCAGAAGTCCCTGCCTCCATCACTTGCTCCTTTGCGACCCTCCACCCAGTAACTGTACTGGTGGGAGGCAGAAAGAAAATCCTTGACTCATCACACCTGCCTCCACTTGCAGTTCTCAGGCTCCTTCTAGCACTAGATTCCCTAACATTTTCACTGCTATCCAGCTTCTGTGCCCTTGTAGTCTTTACCTATATCTCTTTAGCTGAACAGAAGCTGAACCATCCCCTACTTCTCACCTGAAGAAGACAAAAACTCTGGAAACTCCTGCTGGGGTAAAATCCCCTTCAGAGAACTTCTGGTATGGTTTTGTTCATCCTGAAAAATGTGCCCAAAGCCTTATTTAAAGGCAAGGCAGGCCGCATGTTTGAATCAAATGAAACAAAGGCACCATATTAGGGTGGGAGCAGGGGTTGGTGTTTAAAAAAATTCTATGCACAGAGAAAAATAATTTGGAAATTGCCAAAAAGGAACTACTTTAAAAAAAAAAAAAAGTTTAGGGCTTCTTTAATTTTGAACTTTTTTTTTCTACTAAGAATATGTTTCAGAAGTTGAAAAGATCAAAACAATACAAAAGGACCAACCCAGTAAAAAACATGGATAATCCTCTTCTCCCTGGCATCATGACACCAGTCAGTGCAAAATTCCTCCTTCGCTGACATCCCTTGTCCTGTCCTGCTGTAAATTACTTTCCTCCTCCTTTTTCTTATTCCCTCTCTCCCTTCCTCCCTCTCTCCTGGCTCTCTCCTCTGGCTCTCCCTGGTGAACAGTGAGCCGCAAGAAGCATTCCTGGGCTAGAAATTAACATATTAATGAAGAAAGAGCCTTGAAGAAGGGTTGAGAGATGGGGAGAAAACAGAAAGATGAGGCAGGCAGAACAAAATAACAAAGGGAGGATATAATGAAGAAGGGACATAGAGCCAAAGCACAAAGGGAGAAAAAAATGCCTTTCTCAGGAACTTGTGCTACTTCAAACACTTCCATGGGAAGAAAAGATGAAAGAGAGGAAAGAAAGGGGGTGGGGAAAATGGGTGATTCTTCTGTTTTAAACCAAGATTTAATATTTCTATAGAAAAGAATCACCTGTTGAGGGAAGGATGAGAAAGTCAGAGGATGGGAGCAAGGGAAGGACACAGAGACACACAAACAAGACATGACTGGTAACAAGAGCAGTGGGTTCATCCCTGGCTGTTTGCAAATCACCATGAGCATGGAGGCATGGATATGTCAGTGCAATCTTAGGGCTTTCCCTATGGGTTATTGCCTCCCCTGCAACCCTCCTATTCTCTCCTTCCACAATGTACTCCTGCAAGCCTGCCCCAAAATTATGTCGAAAAAGGAGAAAATGTCAATTAGCAAAGTCTACTGTTGATCTGGCAAGCTCACAAGAGTCCCACTCCCAACTGCTCTCAGCACTCTCTTAGGCAAACAGTGGGAAACCCATTAGGATCAGTGGGTTGAGGACAAAGTCAAAAATTTGTTAGTTCAAACATCTAAGCACTTGTTCAATCATCTGTTCCTCTACTTGACTACCTACCATTTACATTCTTGGTTAAATGCACTGCAGAAGAACATATTCTGAATACTGCAGAAGAATATATTCTAAATTTGCTTTTGCACCCACTGGCCAGAACAAGCCCACCACTCCCATGCCTGCTAACAAGACAAGAGGGCAAAAAAAGGATTCCTGGCCTGAAGAAGGAACATAAAGAAACAGAATCTTTAGCAGTGAAATACACAGCAGACATTGCAAAACCAAGAGACACAAGGACTTGACTAGGAAAACAAGCTTTTTGGCATAGGTCTACAGCTGTAAAGGTGTGAGCTGTTACCAGAGAGCCATTCCTGTAAAACAGACCTCCCTCAGTTTATCACCATCTTTCACAGTCCTACCAGCATGTGCCACCACGGAAGAACTTGTTCCACAGCTTCCTGGCGGTACCAAACTGGTTCCTTAGCACCTCACCAGAGCACTGCTATACTGAGAGTACCCTCAACACGCTGAGTGCTGAGGGCTCATGGTCTTCTGCGGCACCCTCCTGGAGGCATAACGATTAAGTAAATAGCCACAAACACAACAGTGTTTGTCCCCTTGACCAGCCCCACATCTCCTTTCTTCTATAATGGTGAGGGGAGAAGGACCGAGGACCGTTTCTCACTCAGCCATCTCCAAATGAGACCCCTAGATGCTACCACACAGCTTTCTTTTCTGAGGCTTAAAAAAACTTCCAGCAGGAGCCTCTGTCACAAATATGATAAATTTATATGACTGCTTTCCCTTGACTTCTCAGGTGACAACAAAAGGCAGGAATTCACTGGCATAGGAGTCCCCACTGCCTGGCTTCAGCAGAATGGCCACGGCCAAGGTCACAGCATCCGCGCAGCTCTCTGGCTTTCAGCACTGCTGCTCTGACCTGTGGCAACTGAAAAGGTAAGCTACGAACCACAGAGAGGAGTAAAGGTTAGTGCCACCCACAGCCCTCCCACTCGGGTAACCAGCTGTGTGCCGAGCTTGGCTGTAGCCTGCATGCCTTTCACAGCGAGTACCATAAAACCAAGCCCAGTGGTGCTTTATATTTCCCCAAGTGCTCCTCCTTCTGCACCGCATCCCCACACTCCTTTGCTGCCTTCCTGTCAGTGCCCTTCTCTGGGGACCTGCTTCCATGCTGCCGACTGATGGCTGCAACGAAGGTTTCACAGCTGCCACAGTTGAGCACCGAGATGTAGGATCCCTTCTCCAGGCTTTGTGAGGATGCAGAAGTGGGTAGCAAAAAGGGAGGCAACCAGCAAGAGCGCAAACCAGCCTGATCCCCAATGGAAGGTGGTGGATGCCTCTCACCTGAGAAGCTCTCCACTCCCTTGTGGCTAATCCTACCCCTGAATGACTACACACCCTCCATACCGGCTTACATGGTACTTCCAGTGCCACCCACTGTTGGGAGTGCCATGCTCTTCTCATTTGGCTCCCTTGCTCTGCCAAACTTTCTTGTTAAGCAATTTCATGGAACTATAATAAACTATCCCAAATCAATTTCACAGCATTGCTAAGCTTGTGTCTTCATCAATTCAAGCTTGAGCTTTCCATGAAAAATTGCTTGGAAAAAATAAATACAAATCAGTAAATTAAGTAAACTTCTTACTCTAGCCAGTCAAACTGTGGCCTTTCCCAGAACTAGCATCTTTCCACTGCCACCAGAGAAACTGTGACTTGGCACCATCTCCAAGGTACTTGTTTCATCTGACCAGTAGTCTCACACTGGCAAAAAGCAAGACCTCCTCCTCCTCACAGCTACATTAAAACCAAAATAGATCTGCAAGTAGAGCTCCGCCAGTATCTCAACTACACGCCTGCAAGGAAAAAGAAGGAAAAGGAAACTGAGATGAGGGCAGCAGAACATGCAGAACCCTGGAAGATAGGTTCTGCTGCACCTTCTAGATCTGGGCAAGTCAAATGCTGGAAAGCCCAGCATCCCACGCCCCCAGAACAGCTATTTGACATGAATACATACTAGGCATTCTGAAGAGCAGTTGCTAGATGTTCAGATTTATTCAGAGGCTGTAAGTGTCTGTACTTTGCACCTCAAAGTCTTCACAGTGCCTCGGTGATGCTGGAGAGCATTTCGTCATGGCTTAAGCACCAGTTCTTCTAAGCTCTCACTATGCCACACGTCACCACTCAGATGCAGAAGGGCAGCGTCAGCATCTTTGAGAAGAGGGTGGAAAGCATTTCTTTCAGCAGTCTGTGTTTGAGGTACCTCATGTCACTCACAGGGCTTAATCTGCTAGTGACTCATTATTTTAAAGGGGAAGAAAGCGACAAAAAACATCCTTTGGGGGGGACCATCTTTTATTTATAGCATCTATTACCTATGTGGCTGCATCCTCCCAGAGCTTCATTGCAGTCGACCCTTTTGCTCCCCATCCAGTTCTGGTTATCACTTGTCTATACCCAGCGGCAGGTACACAGCAGCCTTGTTGGACGTCTCCCTCTGCCCAGGGCTGAGTTTCCAGGGGAAATAAGCAGATAATCAGTGTAGACTCTAGGTACACCTGCCCAAAAGATGTCATGGTCTGGTGATGAAGGAGGTCTCTGAAAGCAGATATCATCTGCTGGTGAAGTCTGCACGCTGGAAAAGCTGCCAACCTCTTTCCTGAAACCACTTCTGGAACTGCTGGCTGCCTGCTTCACATAGGCACACAAGAGGCATGTGTGGCACTGCTGCAAAATCTCTCGTGCTTATTAAACAGCCCCAATGTCTTGGCAAAAATCCTCCTCTAGCAATTTCATTCTGCCAGCTAAAATTCCTCGTGCAGCTCCAGTGAGGTGCGGTATTCATCTCTGCTTCGTACTACGTGCTTCGTACTTCGTACTATGTTAAACAGTTGCTCTATTTCACCCCAGAGATTGCTGAATTTTAGCGGTGAATTAAGCCATCCCTTTCTACTTTGTAAAGTGCTTTGAAATTGCAGATAAAAGATACTACAGCCTGTCATAAATAAATGTAAGATGCTGACACTGCTGCTGGAGGTAGCCATCTTGCTGAAAAATTATTTCATTTGTGACACTAATAATACAGGGAAGAACGCTGGGCAAGACACTGAAAACTCATTTCCATCTCGTTTTAATACAGCTTCAAAAACCAGAAAAAAAAGTCAGCGTCGAGTCAGCATTTTTAGGTTTTTAACCACTGTCAGGCCACAGAGATTCATGGGTTTTCGGTCCAGTGTTGCAGCTCTCTTCCACCCTGGCCACGCCATCAGTGAACTCTTCATCCAATTACCTGCCATCTTGCCAGAGACCAACCCTAAGTTCACAAAATCTGTTTTTCAAGCATTTCTCATGGTGCGTTACTGCAGAGGGGAGCTCTAATCACCTTACAATCTTTACTCAGTCAAGACAGGTGCGGAGACCTGTTCAGTGTGATATAGCAAGCTCAGAAATCTCTCCACAGGGGTGGAAAAGAGCTTTCTTTGTAGGAAGCTGGCAGCATTCAGTCTGACTGATCATTTCAAGGGCACTATGGTTAGATTTTAATATTCATTTTATATTAAGGTGCTTCCAGGCTTGAGTAGGGACATTTTTATTACTTAAATCAGGAGAGAATACGCTGCGGGAAAGATAGAGCAGGTAGTGGACTGGACAAGCTGACAGGTCTCTGCCATTTCTATTTTCTTTGCTACTATTTCACTCACATTTAAGCATTTTAAATATCACATTTCTAGATTATCTTTCATTCAAATACTTCAAGAAATATAGTGCACAGTGCATGTACAATACAAAAAAAAAATTACACTAAGGTAACATATACCACCTTCAAATGTTCATATTTAATTCAAGATCAAATTTTCTAACCTTAACAAAGCAGGAATCCCCTGTCTAACACTGCAAACTGATTTTTGAAGTTTGAAGCGAAACTAGCTTTGAGTTATTTCTCCATACCAACAGAAACCCCACTGCTGGATAATTATTTGAAAGCAGAACAAATGCATTCATTTCACACTCTCATAACTCAAAATTGGATGAATAGGGTTTTTTTGCTCAGAGTTTTCTGAAATGTTCACCTTTAGACTGAGAATGAAAATCAAATTTGCAACATGAAACAAAACATACTTTAAAAATTATAGCTACTTGAAAACAGACTAGTGGAGAGGTCTGTGAGCTGCAGAGGGAGGTGTGGATTCTGCACAGGTAACAGGTGTTCAAAGCCACAGTTCGGTTTGGTCCCTTTGAGATAAGTATTCAGCTGCCCCACAGATACGCAGATCCACATTTTCCCAAAATTTGGATGCAAGACTCGAGTTCACCCTTAAAGCAATGATTTTGAGAGGAATTTCATGAGCAGTATCTAGTCAGGAGTGTTCTAAGCCTCGATTCAGCAAAGCACTTAACTGTGAGCTTAGCTTGAAACGTGCACGATTTCTTAGACGAAGCATATACGGCAAGACTGCTGAACAGCAGGTGCCTCTGGAGGGGAACAGACCAGCTGCTTAACAGAGCTCAGCTCCATCACACAAGGGTGTAGGACAGAAAGGGGAAAAGAATATCCCATTGAAAGTTAAACCACAGGAATGTTGTTAAGACTGCAGAATGTAACAAATAAATCTCGTCCTGAAGATGAGAGGGTTAATGCCTCAACTGTCTGCCAAGAAAGGCCATCTCATTTTTTTGTTTGTTTGTTTTCATGAATTTCTGTCAACGGTGAACACTGTCATGGTCCCATGTGTTGTTCCGTCTCCCCCTCCCCGGGGACGGAGCCACTAGGCGGCTAGCTCGGCTGGTGTCTTGTCAAACCACAAGCCCAAATTACATCAAAGAAAAGAGAAAGCTGCTCCAGAGTTGCACAGGGAGCCATAGCAACGCAGCAGTTCCTATTTTTAAAAACTTGAAAGATAGTAAGAACATTAAGTCTGAGGGGAGGAAAAAAAAAAAAACCACACGTTTCTATCAGAAAGAAAAAAAAATGCAGGTGTTCCTTACAGGCTCTAGTGATGAAACCGCATATGGCTAACCATTGATTTGCAGGTGTGCAAGCCAGAAAATACCCACAGCCCCATCAAGACAGCCCCTGAAGGAAAGAGACTATTTCCCACCTTCCCTCCACTGATCTGCTAAAGCAAGTTTTCAAATTCCCTGGGGCACTTTAAAACCCACATGACCCCAACTGCATTTTGTGATTGGGGGAAGATGCCACTGTAGCTGACACTAAGCTGTAGCCAGAGCTGGGTTTGCGGTTTCACACCGCTTCCTTCAGCTCCACCACAGAGGAAGGATTTTGATTCTCTTTTCATGAAAAGCGGAGAGAGCCTGAATGCACAAGTCAAAGCATATTGTCACCAGCAAGTGAAGTTGCCACGGTATTAGCACTAATTGGACTTGGCTGCGGAGCAGGAGATGTCTCCGAGGGCTGGAAGCAGAACATGGACATTTTCCCATCTGGAAACTGATGGCGCATACCAAAATTCATTCCCAGCTGGTGGATTTTGGAGGCCTTTATGAAAGGGTCTGTCCTCTAATCAAAAGATAACCCTTGCCAAAAACCCATCACTTCACTTGAACCCTCCCATCCTATTTTAATGGCAAAGAGGATGAAAAATCCAGCTGTCCACACAGAACAAGTGCCTCCTCGCCCCGTCAGACAAAGCCCTGCTCTGCAGGACCGAGGCATCCTGTGGCGCCTGCTGAGGAACAAACATTTTTGCTGTCTCCCCATCACATACTCCCTTTGAGAAGCCAGGGGTCTGCAGTATCCTACCAGCGTGCCGAGTTGGTTTGATGTTAGACCTTCCCCTGCAAGACAGCCGTGCCTCTCACTGCCCAAGCAGCACTGCTTAAGGGCTGGGCAAAGCAAGGACAGCCAGGCACAGACCGTGCCCTTCTGCATCGGGCACCTTTAGCAGCCCATCCGTATGGGGGAGGTTTGGGTCAAGAGCACGTTACAAAGCTGCCCTCCACATCCCCCTTCAAGGGACAGAAAAAAACGAGTGAGAGGAAGCCAACACTGTCCCTGAGATGTGGTGGCACATGGATAAATGCTCCTCCCACCAACTGCTCACCTCCTGGGCGAGTGGTGTGACTAACCCAGGGTAACAAACCCAGCGCCTTTCACCAGCACTGAACCATCACAACAGGGAGCAAGGCACGTAGGGCAAATGAAATGCAACAGGAAATGTAAGGCAGGGAGGGAAAAAAAAGAAAGCGATGGCAGTATGCAAGCAGCAGAGAGTGCGGTGAGGTATAACAAGGGATGCGGGGAGGCAGAGAGACCCCGACAGAGGCGGGAGGCACGGGTCAGCCCCAGCCTCCAGCTGCTGCTGGAGCGGTGACAGGAGCAAGCAGATTTCAGCAGCAGGGATCTCTAATCCATCAGCAGCACTCATGTCACGTGCTGCCAGGTAGCACCAGCCCGACGGCAGCCGGACACACCAAGCAGCGGGAACATAACGAGCTGCTAACAAGACATCGGCTTAAAGGCTCCGAAAGGTCAAAAGTTACATATGCTCACTCACCCTCCAAGTTTCTGAAAAGGGCAATTTCTGCATCCGTGGGAACATGCCATTTATACCTTCTCTCCCCTTCTCCCTGGAGTTAAGAAGCAAGTCCCAGCACCGTGCCTCCCACCGCTGGAGCCGTGCTGGTTTTAAGGGCTGGAGCAGGGCTCCCCAGCCAGCTGCCAAGCACGTAGATGCAGCCCCACCGAAGCCAGTGAGACCTCAGTGCCAGCCAGTGCTCCTGTCTCTTAGCACGAGGTTAACTCCACAGTCCTACCAATGGAGAAAGGGCGACACAAATGGTCCTTTCTCCATTC
>NW_008823954.1:2659461-2675888 GCF_000699105.1 Pygoscelis adeliae | reverse complement strand
TCTCAACTCCCTTGCTGCGCTATGTGAGGTGTGTGGCTCACTTGGATGGGAGACAATACGGAGTGGCTCCATGGTAGTACCTGCAAATGACATATGATGATCCCTGTGTCCGACATGGCAGGCGATAGCTGCCGTGACTGGAGAGGAAAGGGCAGGAGGGTGGTTTGGGAGAGGCCCGGAAAACAAGGGAAGGTGTTGCCTGGGCAGTGTTCTTGGCACTGACCTGGGGAAAGTAGGTCCAGGATGCTATGGGCATGGTGCTGCTCCCAGGTATCAGGGTGGCACAACACACTGAAAGGGCACTGCACCTTTCCAGGGGTACGTATAGCCCCTATGACCTTGAGTCTCCAGGGAACCAACATATTTGTACAATCCTATTGCAAGTACTTTCTCTGCTCAATGACTCACTGTTCAGCTGTCTAAGCCCCAGCAATTCCTGGTTTGGCCATGTGAGAACACAGCTTGCCCTGGGTGTTCCAGGGAAAACAGTTTCCAACCATTCATCAAGGGCTCTTTCACATTTCTTAACTGATTGGCATGGAAATCTCCAGATGAAAGTTAGTATTTCCCTCAAAGTGGAAGTATCATGTCCAAATAATGCACCGAGCTAGCTTGCCAGCTGTTTTCATATTTGAGGAATACAAAGTGCAGAATTGAACCTACCTTTGTTCCCCTCTTAATGTATTTCTTTGCAAAGGCAGTATAATTCCACATTTGTATTTTCATTCCAAAGCAAATGCTTCACTGCACTTTTTATTAAAATGAAATCTGTTGTGTGCAGCCTGGTGTTAAATGAGAGACTATTAAAGCCAATCAGTGGAGAACTCATTAGTAACCCTACAACAACAAACTAGTAGTTATGGCCCAGCATTCACAAGCAGCCATGACAACCAGTTGGAATAACCCAGGTCTCATTGAAGGCTATAATGAAAACACAGCTTATGTAGCCCAACGACTGTGAATATCCATACAAAACGGCTGAGCTTCTATTCCTCAAATATGTGCCAGAAATCATATTCTTTTCTCATGACTCATCCCTGAATTCCACTCCCAAGAATGCTCCTGTCATTTAGTTATTTCTTCCCATTTCTAAAATGTAATGAGAAGCACCGATCCTGAGCTCAAGGAAATCTGTCCCATCAATTAAAATAACAAAATAAGCAGAAGGCTGTCTATAAACACATCCACCTCTGCCCACTCCCTCCTCAGCAGCCATGGTGAAGGGAGAATAGATGAGCTTTGCAGAATGCCTAGAAGGTTAGCAACTATCCTTGGAGGGGCCAAGAGGGAAGAACCCCACATCTGAGCATCTCTCCAGAGGAAAACCCTGTTAGAAACTCCTTCCCAACCTCTGTAATCTTCTCATCCAGTAGAAGGGAACAGAGAGCACAGTGGTTTGCTGGATGCCCAGGAGAAAACCGGCCATCGAGATAACTATAAACTTGGTAGACTGGAATATTCCAACCAGATTTCTTTCTGGGACAATGAAGGAATAAATGAACAGGTAACTATTACAAAAAAAACAAAGAATTAAAGAATGTAATTGAACTGAAAAACAGCATTTGGATATTTGGACTCCAAATGATCACCTAAGCCTATTATCAGCATAAATTGAGATAAATACATCAATAGAGGAAAACTTCCTCAAGAATCATTCAAAAAGAAAACTAACAATTCTTGTAGAACAAACCTTTCTTAAAGTATCATTTTCCTACTTGTTAGTGGAGTTACCTCACCAGAGGGCTCATTTCTAGGACAAAATCTGCAATGTTCAATGGTCGTGATCATACTTCTGCAGTTCCAGCATAACACAGAGGAGAATCAGTTTCAAGACAGACAAGAAACAGTTGCTATGAGACCATTATTAATACAAGAAGATGCAGACCAAACACCTACATTGGCAAGAAATGGCATTTAGATAACAGTCCGTCTTGTTTCTTTTTGTGCTTGCAGCCATACTTCAAACAAAACTTTGTTTGCACAAGCACTTGCAAAAATGAACAAGAGTGTCAACGTAAGAAGGGGAAAAGACATGCAGAAACTGAGCTTTCTTTCTAAATCTGAGCAACATTCAGTTCATTTCCTCCTTACTCCCTTATGCACCCAGATCAACCACCAACTGAGACCACATTGAGCAAGAACATTTGATTTTAGCTGCATTCAGAACTACTGCACTTTCAGAAAGGAAAAAAAAAAGTAAGAAATGGTCAGAGTTCAAAGGCAGATCTTGGGAAATGACTAATTCACAGTCTTAGTGTATAATGTGCCCCAGCTGAACTAAATTACACATTTTTTAGTTGCATGTGTCACTCTCCGAAGAATAAAATGGGAAAATTCCTTTATCGCACTGCCTCCCAGCTATGGATTTGAAGCAAATTGGACCATTTTGGACTAGCTTCAAGAGTTTCTGAAACACCATCTACATGGTGATGTATTATCTGAGGTCACATACACTCTGCAGTCTCCCCAGACATCAAGCCCACATACATACATTTCTCTATTCTGTGTAGGCATGTGGAGGGGGAACTGTAAGTTACAGATGGCTGAATATAGTATTGCCGGGTCTGGGGCAGGACTAAAATTAGTTTTCCAGAACCTTCAGTCCAGTCCAAAGAGAGCCAGACCGTGTCCCAGACTTGCAGGTATTGCTCCTGCCTGCTGTGCACAATGCACAAGTGCTGTGGGATCTTAGTAGGTGGAAGGGGTTAGGGAAGGTATGAAGCAGCCAGGTCCGCAGAATCTGTAATACCCCAGATAGACAAAGCATTTCAGGAGAGATTTAAAGACCTCAGATAGACAAAGTATATCAGGAGAGGTTTAAAGCTTAACACATAGTAAATTCCAGAGAGTTCAATGGGACTTGAAGGTATGAACACAGATTACAGCCATTAATCTCTGTGGGTTTTGGTTCAGTGAAGTGAACTCATATCTTCAAGTCTGCTTCTTTCCACTTCTTCTCCCTCTCCTCTACCTTTCCTCCTGCCCAGACTCCAGGCTGTGAAGCTGAGCTTGAAGCTATCACATTTCTATTGAAACTTTGGATTTGTAAAAGCAATGGCTTATTTTGGACACCGCTAGCTTTTATACATCAAAAGGTACCCAAAAGTAGTTTCACTTAAACAGAAAACTAAGCACCCAACTCACTGAAGTCTCACTTTTTCACCACCTCACTTGGAAGTACAGACAGGATAGAAACATTTTGGGGAGGTCAGAACCCCAGACTGGCAGAGCACAGGCCAGTGCAGTGTGAGGCAAAGTGAATACTTGTGCTGCGGTCACAGAAGCAAGTGCAACACAGTGTAATTATTTCTGAGCTAGCTCAGGTGCCTGCAGCAATCTAGGCAGTGGCAGAACGGAGCTTAGCGTGGACTAATTGACTCTGCTTCTCAGCGAGATTGATGTTGGTACCCAAACTAAGCTGGGTATATCTACATGTATCTGCAGTCATTCCTGTAAATATTGTACCCAAAGCAGACAAGGGAGAAGGAACAGCATGATTTGGGCCATGAAGGTGAAAAGAAAGCTAATATCTTCAAAAGTGACAAGAACTGCTTTCATGTGGGGTGCCCAGGCTTCAGGGCATATCTACACTGCACAACAGTACTGTCATATCTAGAAACTCAAGAGTCTCTGACCTGGCAACCTCTATACAATGAAAAGAAATGCTATGCAGAGAGATTACGTTGGGTCCTCAAAGCAGCGTAGCTATATGGGTATGATGTTATGCACAGGCTAATACAGTGTCAACAGAACTAATTAGCAGAAGGTCTGTGCAGAACACTGCATCACATAGCAGGGGACAATGTTTTGTTTTCTAGATAACTGCTGAAAAGACACAATACAGCTCCCCCCAGAAATCCCTGTTCATTTGGAAAGGTAGAACAACAGCCTGCCTTGGTGCTACTTCTGATAACTTTGTATATATCAAATATCTTTTCCCCACTTAAGCATTCCAGGGATGACTCAAAAGAGCAGCAGAAAACACTCCTTACCACTAAGTCTAGCTAGGAAGGAAACTGATAAAAGCTTTGCGCACCTTTGGTGGTTCCAAGGCTTGCAGACAGCAAAAAGCCAGTATGAGGAAGAGGAAGTAAAGGCAATAAGACCTGGTAATATGTCAATGGATCATAGAGACAAAGAACAAATAGCAGATAGCATTATGGACAATATAATGGGTCAAAGAACAGACTTTTCTTTCAGTGTCCGACTTTCAGGCAAAGCAAAATCTGCTTTCTTGTCCACCGGTCGCTCTATCTGCCTAGTACAGTTGACAGTGAGGGGCCACAGCATGCAAACCAATCCCTCACATTTACACTGTTCCATGATTCATCATGACAAATGAAGAAAGATGTTGAGCTCCGTGTGGCCACCCCTCCTGATGGCTACTGCCTGGATTCCCCTTGTCCTACCACAAAGGGACCAACCTGTCCAAGGATTTTATATGTAAAACATTGGAGAATGACAACTGAGCAGGTCAGGGGGCATCTGGCTAATTGCAGATACCACCTCCCCCAGCTATTCCCATGTCTAATTATCTGGGTTGCTTAGAGACACACTAAAACTCCAGCTGGGACAAAAAGGGAGATCTAGGAATCAGTGCTGTTCTAGAGGTTGTTCCACCACAGACTTCCTCTATGACATTAAACAGGCATCTTAGCACTGTTTCTTAAGAAAATCTGAATCTGGATCAAAAGAAGATGTTTATTAAATAGGTTTTCCCTATTTTTAAATGCCTTTTTCCATCTAGAAAAACTTGCCATTCTGATGGAGGTGCCTAGGCTCTCTGCATAATGTGCACAAGAGAGAATGGGACCCAAAACACCCAGCAGACAATGGCCAACAAGGTGCCAATGAGCAGGATGATAGCACAAGTCCTCCTCTTTGAGGTAAACTGGACCTTTAAGACACCCAAGGGCTTTAAAGGCTTCCAGTATAAAGCAGGAGCTGAGCAGAGTTGTTGACTCTAACTCTTTTTGCAGCTCTAGATCTCCAGATCTCACTGCACTTCATTCTCTCCTGTAATTCAGGGCTAACAGACAGCAGAAGGACACTTGGTCCTCACACAACAGGTGCCATGAAACTATTCCAGGTGGGTTACACAACCATCACCTATAAAGGACACCCGTTCACATACTGCTGGTTCCTGGAACAGAACCTGGAGCCTTCTAGATTTCAGTACAAACATCCCCACTGCTTGCAGCAAGAACCCACCTGAGAGTTACAGACCCATTCATGCAAAGGCACTCCAAGAAGTTCAGCGTTGTTATAAAAGCAAAATAGTGTGCATCAAGGGGCATGCTCAAATTTTTGCACTATGCCTTCATTGTTCCTTTTCCTCATGCTGGCTTGCCCCCTGTGTTGCATGGAGGCTTTCTAAGGGGGTGACAGTAGTGGCACTCATGACACACAGCAACGCAGGTCTCACCATCAGCACGCTTCACCTTGCCCAGGTTCTGGCCAACACCGCCTGCTGCCCGGAAGCACCATGTGCCCTAGCAGAATTATTCTGGTCTCAGAGGTTCTCTCTGACCCCTCTTTTGTAATGCTGGCCCAGCCCCTTCCCTTACCTGTTGAGCATGTTGGACTGGTAAATCCTTTTCTCCTGGGTGTTGTAACAGCTGCTCTTGGGCTCAGGGATGAAGCTGTGTTCAGACAGCATATCAGAAGCAGCCGTGGTGATTATGGCTATTCCATCCCTCACTCTGGCAGGAAGACCGTAGTCCCATTCATCATATGAGACAGAGATGAGCCCGGTGGGGAACTCGGATGGCACTGTGTCTGTATCCCCTGCCACCAGGCTGGGCACAATCCACGTGTAACCATAGCCTGTCAGACCCACAGAGTTGGCCACCTCAAAAATGTAGGTGGCCTCTTCCTTTGTGCAGTAGAGGAGGATAACAGGGCTTTGGAGCTTCTTGAGCTGGTTCTGGATCTTTGAGTCCCCATCGTCCAGGGACATGTCCAACAGGAGGACCTCCTCCAGTTCCCAACCCACAAAGCTGTGCTCAATGGTACTGCGGATCTTGTTCACAAAGTCCTGGTAACCAGGGAAGTAAGTAGTGACAATGGAGAAGATGTACCAGTCATATTCTTCCATGATGTTGAGCATGACAGAGGCTTGCTGTTCTATTGATGGGCCAAACTGGAAGAACATGGATGACTCATCCTAGAATAGGAAGTCAAAGAGAGGAAGAGAGAGAAAAAGAAAACAAGAATAGGTCAAAGGAAATAAACAGCATTCCTAGTCAACCCATTGAGCATGGAGGGGGAGGCACACAGTCAGAATCTTACACTTCATGTCTTGGTCAGAGCTTAAGGATTTTTAACTGTTAAAAATTTAAAATTTAAGTGAAGCAAGTGGGAAGGAAGTAAAAGCCTTTTTATGACCAGCTGTCCTTACTTTATTTTTAAAGGCAGGTTGCCGAAATTACTTAAAGGTTTCAAATGTTAGGCATGATTCTAACAGACAGGGAACAAGTGGTACACAAGTGAGGACAGAAAAAGCAAATATGTACAAAATATTCCATGGCTGTAGAAATTAAGAGCTTTAATCCCGGGATTATCATAACCTTATGTGTAGTATAAACAGGATACACAGCAGCTTTGATACTGATTTAGTTTGGGACAGTCACTCTAGCTTGAGTATCCAGACTGAAGTACAACTAGAGTAGGCAAAACCGTTGGACACAAATAGCTCTGAGTACCTCCACTGCATGCTCCTCTCAAAGCAAGCAGTAGCACAGAGTGCTACAACCGTGAACGCTCAGTCTCAGAACAACATAAAATATATTAAAATGGAAAAAATAAAATTCTAAACTATCATGGGTTTTGTTTATACCATGTTTTAGACAAATGTCAGCTCAATATTTCTTTTGGTATTGCTTTCATATCCTTCTACCATACCAAGTTAATCTTTGCAAGAATCAGAACTTGTACCATTTTATAACCTCCAAGACTCCAAGGGAGTTTTGTACAGATCTCAGCTCTCCCATGGCATAGTGTAAGCCTTTTTCGTCCTGGGATTTCACAAGATACCAGGCTTTCAATTTGTGACAGATCCAGTAAAATCCAAATCCCTGCTTTTGCCCAATTCATGATAGAAAGGAATGGAAAAAGTATTTCCCAATATGCTCTCTTATGGATTGATCTTCTGTCTTTTAAAATCAACTGCAAACTCCCACTGACTTCTGCAGAGTAGGATTAGATCACAAACAAACAAACAAAAAAAAGGCAGAATTAAATGATATCTCTCTGCAGAGATTCCCATTATAATAAGAAAGTTCTCCAAATCCAATCACCAATTTTAGGAATGAGATAGCAGCCCCGCCTTCTTTCAATAAGCCAGAAGAGCTGAACCAGAGATCCAAAAGGAGGTAGTCAGGAGTTTTAGACCTGGGGAAACTCACTGTGCAAATGCCTCAAGACATTACCTCAAGATATTCACATTTAGAACAGCTCTCTACCAAATTCACTCTCCTACAGCCTGGCAGGTAAAGCTGTTTTTCAGCAGAGATGCCAGTTAATCATCCATCCATCCATCCATCCATCCATCCATCCATCCATCCCTCCCTTCTTTAGTCATGGTTTTGATTACCTATAGCCATTTTCTCTATTGGCAAAATATGCCATAGCTCAGCAACTCCAGAAAAAAAAGCTCTGATCCTGCACCCAGCCTTAAGCTGTTTGTTTCTCTTTTCTGAACTCCCTATGGATCACGTCCTATATGAAAGAGTCCTTGCTCCCAGATCCCCATGCCTCTTCTATGAGGTTTGGTGATTAAACTCTGTTCACTTCCTCCACACAGCTCACCACCCACTTATGAAAGTACTCTTAGGGCTGCTCTTTGCTCACTGGAAAAATAAATGCACACAAAAAGAAAAAGGAAAAGAAGACAGCAACAAATTGGAGACAAAAAACACAAGAGCAGCAACTGAGCCTCTCAATCTGTGGCAAACAGCTCATACTTTCTATCACTGGAATTCACCCCCTTCTCCCAGAACTGTGCTCAGGAAAATAACTTACTCTTCCAATAAAAAGATACTTTTTATCTTTGAAGCTTACGGAGAAAATCAGGAAAGCCAGAGGAAAGATTAAACTATTGTCACAGCATCTGCCAGAGTTTGAAGAAAGCCTGAACAAGCATCTCCAATACCCTTCATTGCACTGTGCCTTTGAAAGCCACTTGTAGCAAATTGAATGCTAGAGTGCGAAGACTCAGCCTTACTGTAACATGAAAAGGCAAGACAGCTACATTGATTACTAGTATTTATTTTTATATTAACTTCAACAAAAGCTTTTCTATACTTATGCATAAGAACCTCTGAATTGACTGTGAATTTCCACAGTTTCTAGCAGAGAGTCTAAGATCTGAAGGACCTGGCTATTGAATTATGAGAACATTTGACACACAGCATCTTGAAGTCTTGTCTGAAAAAATACGGGGTGCTTTCCTCACCTGTCAGTGACAAGTAGGGGGTGGGAGATGGTAAATCCACTAGTATTTCAAGGCTGCATACACACACACATGCAGGAGTTAGTAGGCGTGATAGCGAGGTCAGAGAGGTACTGCCCTCCCATGATTTTAAATAGGGTCAGATGCTCCCGCTAAAGTGCCCGCTGACAGTTCATTCCACACCGGTGCACAGCCCAACTGTTGAAGGGAATTCAACCCCAAAGACTTGGGGAGAAAATTCAGGGCTCCTCACTAACCAGAGTGTATCAGAACATCAAAAATCAACAAACCACACAGATAGCTTTACCGCAACCCAGCTAAACAATTCCTCTCCACCGAGAAAGTTAAGCACCCCTCCTTAAATCAAACAGCACAGACCACTTGGCTGTGGATGTAATAATTGCTCTTGAGCAACTGCTTGCATTTTTATTATAGAAGCAGCAAGAAGAGGCAACTTCTATTCAAAATGAGAGCGTTAAGGAGGTGCAAGCTAGTCCAGCTTTTGGCTTGCCAAGATGTCTCTTGGCATTTGATCACCCCAATACTTGGGCTAGCCAAATTTTCTTCATTCCCTAACCAACTCAGCACTCAAAAAAGAGAGGGGCAAGGAAGGAAGAACAGACAACAGTGTAGAAGAAAGTGTCCCTCTCATAATAAATCAGGAGAATTGCTGATAGAGCTGGACAGGAATCTCAGTTAGTGCCTTTTGGGGGACAAAAAGCAAACTAAGAAAAATGCCTGAGAGCCACAATTTCCTTCCTCTCCATATTTTTGAACACACCTGATTGTAAGTCAGGGAGAAAGAGAAGGAGATGAACTGACAGAGAACCACAGGGCTATCAGAGCAGGAATTTGACCTCACTGTGGTGTTGCAGTGAAAGCTTTTAAACTAGAGGCAGATCTAAGGAAGTTTTACCATTTTTACACACATATACCCCACAGAATCATTATTGCTTTATTACAGTCTAAAACCAAAAAGGAATATTTTACCCCTCTGGACATTAAAGGTCTTTACAGAACACTACAAGCTCCTATTTTTCTCCTGCAGAAATTTCATACTCTCCATCTCCCTTTTTCACCTTGGAACAGCAGAAACATGGTTCAGCATTGCCACTGGGAGACAGATTTAAGTTTGGGATAGGGATAAGTTGAGTTCAGAGTAGAAGTCCCTTACATTGTACATCATCCATGTGAAATACAATACAAAAGCTTGTCTTTCTCCTGCAGCCCTTTCACCTGCAAGCCCAGGATCTCCATAGCTAACTGTTGCAAGAGACAACAAGATGCTGCAGGGTGTCCCTCACCCAGTCTGAAAGAGTAGAGGCTCCATTACAGGAACTCAATGCCTCCAGAGATCCTAGTACTCCCCCGCTGTCACCCTGCAAGGTCAGGGATCTGTAGTTTGCAGAGCTGAGCTGGAGGTGGAGCTGATCAATTGACACAGCACCGCTCCCCAGCTGACAGATGGCTTCCCACAGAAAATCTGCTCTGAGTTTACGGCTGCTGGGACAAGTATTGCCTCCCCCTCCTGCACGTTTAACCCCTCAGATAAGGAGGATGGATTGCACATGGTGAAGGTGCAAAAGCACTCACCATGAAGCCTCCTCTTGGAGACTGTGGCTGGCAAGTTCCTAGGTGGATGGAAGAGCATTTGCGGAGGTGGCACAAGGTTTAGAGAGTGACCAAGTGTCATTGCCACCAATTCTAAATTGCCCAGTGCCTTCTGTCCCTCAAGGGCAGGCCCATGCAGATATTGCATGAAGGCCAGGTCTAAGCCCCCCCACCCAGGATGCAGGCCCTTGGCAAGGCTGCAGGTGACTCCCTGAGGAGCCCTCCTGCAGCTGCACCAGTTGAAACCAATCACTGCCATTTAACAAACCATTTAACTCAGATGTGGCAGGAGAGGTCCCTGGGGTGCTTTTCTCACAAGTTCCTTCCTAACAGCCTCTCTGCATTCCCCAGGCAACCAAAAACAATTATTGCCTTACAAACAAAATCTTACTATCCAGAGCAAAACTGCTTCTCAGCATGGGGCAGACTCGAGAGCATACCTAAAGCAGAGGAACGCACAATCCCCAAAAATGGTTGCAGTGGGCTAGTCATCTTGAAGAACTAGAGAGCCTTCCACTGAGCCATAGTATAACTGCTGACTTGAGGAGTGAGATCAGTAGGTTATATTTCCTCCGTGCAACCTACCCGAATGCAATCTGGTTCTGTGCACCATCCTCCTGTTGCTGGGCCCTGAACAGATTTTTGCTACTGGTGGCAAGTTCCTTTAGCTCCAGTCCAAGTGCCAGACCCCACAAGGGCCAGGTGTGTCAAGTTATGCACAAGGAATTTGAGTGAGGAACAAGTCAAGAGCATGTGTTTACTTCTTGGATTTAGAGAAGTAAACCATGTTTTTGCAAAATACCCTAGGTTGCTATCTCTGCACAAGTGCAGGAGAAATACAATTTGTGCTGCTCTGGGAGTAGCCCCTTTTTGTTAGGCTTTTGGGAACATCAATATATCTAACCCCATTTGCTGCTGCATTAAGCTTCATGTACAGCCATAATTTAACAACTGGGGTCTGCCCTTCCCTTTCTTTCCGGTTTGCAAAGGGAATCCTCTAAATCCTAACAACTCAAGCCACTATCACTTTCCAAAGCCCTCTTCTCATTTTCTTGATTTAGAAGAAAAGCTGTTCGTGTGTCTTCAGTACAGTCTTGATTTGCAAAATTCCTCTATGACCTACAGACAAATCACACTGGGCTGCCTCTTGTTTAGACTTCAGCCCTGCCTACCACACATTTTGTGGAGGCAAAAAGGAGTGAGCAAGCACCAAATAACTTCTGGGAAAACATAGACCTTAATTTCCCTACCTATGCATTTCTTTTCTTCAAAATTGAGACACCATTGTGTACCTATTTGTCACAGTCCTGGTGGGATACCTGATTCACTGGAGTTTTATTGTTCGTGATGGAAAATGCCACAACAGTTCAAAGTCTTATAATTAAATTTTCTATATTTCTGAGTCCCGTTTGTTATAACAGATCTGACAGGAAATCAGGATCTTTGTTGCTTAAGTGTTCATTTACTCCTGTTTATTCTTACCACAAATGCATCACTGCCTCAGGCTAGCCTGCAGTCAGGATCTTCCACCTGTTTGTTTTTTCTCCCCACATTTAATTTTTTTATTTAGTTTTCAACGACTCAATACAACAAGAGTCTGGTTTTAATATTACATGCTGCATCATCCTGTACGAGTCCTTTCCTTGAGTGCTTGCAGTAGGGACTATGAGAACATGGTGACACTAAAGCCCTAGCACAATGTCCCTGTGGTGGGACTGGCATCTAGAACAGCATCTCTGCATCTCTCACAAACATGCATGCTCACATTTCCACAAATACACATATTCACAGCAAAACCTATTTGAAGTAAGGTTGGAGCATATTGGACTGTGTCATTTCTTAATGACTCTCTGCCTAGTTGATACTATTTAGTAGGATTTCAAAACTTTCCTGTCTTACTGGAACAGGTTCCCTGGGTTATTGCTGATTTTGGCTTGCACAGCAGATGGAGCAGATGACCTCCTGCAATCCTTTCCCAGTGCTCTGATTCACTCATAAGTGGATCTTTCTTGGTGAAAATCCTGAGAGCTGCTCTGGGAACGTGCCGTCAGTGGGAAGTTCAAATTCGTTAGATGCAGAAATGTGGTTTACATAACCATGTAATTTATCAGTTCCGTCCCTTGTTCTCATAATAACTACTGAACACACTGGCTGTATGTGACAGAAGGATACATAGCTCAGAGGTGATGGTTACAGAGAAGTGATTACAGAAATTGGTGGATGAGTGAAAGGGAGAGAACCCGTTTTGGTGTCCCCACTGATGGAAAGGCAGGCAGGATATACTGTGACAAATTAGTGGAGGGCTATAAGAGTCCTCTCTTACAGGAGAGCATGTTGTTGTCCTTCTGGTCCCTGCTAGGCAGGGCATACAAGTGGCCAGGAAAGAAGGTCTGTGGCAAATAGGAGAATGGCTGTTGACTCTCTAGGTCTTCTCTGGAAGCCACAATCCCTGGTGACTACGGAGAATAATTGTGATAAGGAATCTAGAGTTGCTAGTGTAGCTCAGTTTTGTTAGCCTGGTAAACGGTAACAAATGTACCAACATTCACATGTATAATGACATTAACTATACACATAAGTATCATCATATACACAGATCCCAGTCATGGCTTGGACATTCATCTCTCTGTAGCAGTGGAAACAGATCTGTTGCAGAGCCCTAGCCCAGGGGCAACTGTGCAAGTGCTCCAGCACCAAGGAGTTCCTGAGAGCTGCAATAAAAAGGTCTCTGATTAAAGATGACTCAAAGGCTGAAAACAGCTAAGTGATTTCCACTTTCCACTTAAGGGTCTACAGAAGTCATTCATTCTAAGTATTTTGCAACAGAGGAAATGCAATATACCCTAGATTCTGTAATCTTGATCTTGGGATTTTTTCACTCCATAGCACATGCAGTTAATAAAAAAGATGAAAAAGAGTCAAACACACCAGGGCCATTGTCTGACATATACAATTCAGAGAAAAACCCCAAAAGTTGTTCAGCTAAGGAGAGGGTGCACCATTTATGAATTTTATACACAATCACTGGTCAGAGCAGGCTAGTATGTGATGGTATGCCATACCAGCTTCTCAGAGCATCACATATGGATGCCAGCACTTTTCCACAGAGGGGAAATAGCAGTTAGCAAGCTGCCAGGATAAACAGTTTTCACACCAGGCTCGTTGCATTTCCATTTTCACCTCCGTATGCCTGTGTTTCCTTGTTTGATAAGCTTACATGGACGGATTAAACCACTGGTCACTCTGAGTAGATTCTTCCCACCAGGTGCCATGTTATACCATGCTGGCAATCTGGACAGACCAGGCCTAGCTCCCCTGTCCCAGCTTGGACAAGCCCAATAGGATGGCTTAATATCCTGACATTGCCAGCCCAAAACAGTTAGAGGAAAGTCAGACTGCTCCATTACTC
The DNA here is from genome assembly GCF_000699105.1 of Pygoscelis adeliae. Lineage (NCBI taxonomy): Eukaryota > Metazoa > Chordata > Aves > Sphenisciformes > Spheniscidae > Pygoscelis > Pygoscelis adeliae. Next base: position 2,662,416 of record NW_008823954.1, on the reverse strand, counting down.
ATCCATCCAATTACATCGTGGTGTTTGCCTGGGGATTCTTTTCTGGCTGTCTTACCCTCCAGACTAAGGACTGAATTTTGAATGTAAGCTGAACGGGATGTCATTGGTATAGCCAAATTAATCAATAGCAGCCATAAAACTATCCAGCACTCTTTTAAAAAGTCCAGTCACAGTATTTGGCAAGATGTCATTGAATAAATTTCCCAAATCAACTATCCAGGGTGAAATACTACTTCTTTTTATCATTTCTAAATTAACTGCTCTTCCATTTCATCAAGTATGCCTTTGGTCTCTTATTATGAGCAAACCTTATTATGAGCTGAACCTCCAAAGGTTCACAGAGTCTATTTAGACAAGCCCCGGAAGTTCAGCATTGCATCCAAAGCCCTCTGAGCCCCTCAGGACCTGAAGATGTCCTCTCACTGTGGCCCAGCTGTGGACAGGCCAGAGTGTGTCTGTGAGGGCCTCTATTCCCCTTCTGTCTCATGAAGTAGTGATACTCCCTTTCGCTCAAATTCTGCATTGCTTATTTAAGCATTAACCTTCTGCGGGCCAGGCTGTTAGTTGCTCTACGTCCTAACACATGGCACCTGCAGTCCTGGTGATGCCAAAGTCTACTCAGCCTTTATGGACAGAGTGAAGTTGGCTGTGCCCATGCTCTGAGCTGGCCAGACCACAGCCGAAGCAAAGTAGCCAACTTAAGGTAATGTTTTGCCAGGACTTAGTCTTTTCTTAGAGGCTGGCCTTATTAACGAGTTTAGATCATTTTCAACACATTGATATAGCTTACATACCCTTTGGATCAGAGCTGCCTTGCCTCAGAGTGCAAGTGAGCAAGCAGCTGAAGGCAAAGCCTGTGTAGATGTGTCCACTCTCCTTAAGGCAAGGAGCAGTAAAAGGCTTCAGCCTCATCCAGTTTGCCCAGCAGTAAATAGGCAACGCTCTTACTCAAAAGTAAAAAAACTAAAAAAAACCCGCAAAAAAAAACCACTTAAAATGGGAGAACTCTCTAGCAAGGGGACAAAACCAAGAGCTGAGATCTGACTAGATTACAGAGACTCCACATTTCCCACTGCCCTGTACCTGGCTGCCTCTTCTCTAAGAGGGTCATAATTGATGCTCTGAGTACGAAAAGAAAAGGTCAGGCTCCCACCGCTTTGGTCCCAGTTCAGCAGTGGAGTTTCCCTGGCAACCACGCACACATAATACGGCCCTGGCCGTAAGCTCCTTACAGCCGGTGCTGGCAGCCAGCAGGGATGACCCTGCATCGCTCCCCGCATCCCATCACTCCCCGCAGCGCTGCACAGGGTACGGCACGGCCCGCTGGTGTCAGGGCTGGGCATCACTACCTTCACCCCAAAGAGGGACTCATCCCCCAGCAGCCTGCTGGGACTGCAGAGATGCTGGGGAAGAGGAGGGGGGCTGACGGACCACCCGCCTGGACCTCTTGTGCCAGATAACTAGTGGCAGGCAGGAGTCAAGTCAAGATTTCCCTCACCCTGCCCACCCAGGCCTCCTTCTCCAGGGCTGGTTTCTGACTGCCTCCTTGGCACTGTTTTGCTCTGTGGTGTGAAGGGAAGGTGTGGAGCGTATGTGCTGTTGTCTTTGCTTCCCTGCGTTCACGCACCGCTCTTACCTGGGGATTCAGTCCCACAAATACAGCCAGGTTTATTTGGTGAGCCCAGGTCACTGGCTTCCTGCCATGAAGCGGACCCAAAATTCAAAAAGAAGTGATCCCACCATTTCTCCTCCTGAGCTTGGGAGTAAGCATTCAGCCATTTCATACTCACAGCTTTCTGAGACTGAGGATCCACGCTACCCTTCACTGCACCCTCCAAATCAGATCCTCTCACTTTGGAAAGGAGGTGCTGCTCGCTCAGAGTACGCCTCCTCCCTGCCCTAAGCTCTCCCAAACCTGACTCACCCCAGCTCACTCCAACCTGTGTTTTACAGCATGGGCTGGGACAGGAGCAATGTCGAACCCTTGCTGTGCACCAGGTGAGAAGGCAGCTCTGTGTGGTGCGTTTTAAGAGGTATTTTACCACCTTCCTTATGCTGCCATGATAGTACAAAAGAGCCCAGGCATAAAATTAAGAAACAGTACCCTGGTCCACTTCTGCTTGGACATGCTGCTGGCAAGCAGCTGTTTCATTAGCACATAATCTGTATGCCTGCGCCAGGCAACGGGAGGCACAGAAATCGTGAGCTGGCCCTAAGGCATCCATGCATTAGCACTGTATGCAAACTCCAGCTCAGGTCCAGTAGAGCTGCCATGTCAGGAGAGTGAACCAGTTCAAATCCTGGCCTGCACTGCTGTGGTGACGCTCCTTCTAGTTTCAGATCTAGTTGGGGACTCTCTAAGCCTAAGGAGAAGAACCAGAGGAGGATTCCTGAACCATTGGACCTGGACTCTGGATTCAGCCCCTGCTTTGGAAAGCAACTGTATCACCGTGTTACAAGAGTCCTTGGCTGGAACACGTAATAATGATTTCAATATGCAGTCTCATTTGTCATGCTTGAAGGCCTGACCCCCATCAGAGCTGGCTTTGGCCATAGCTAGTTACCTCTCGTGCTCCAGGATGGATGAAAGCATGGTAGCACCTACCTTCCCTCTACCCAGCTCTCCTTCCTAATCAACCAGTGAGCAGTGCCTCTGTCAGAAAGCTGCTGTCATGCCTGTCTTGCTCATCTAATTGATTCACAAAGTTTTAAACGATTATTGATTCTCCTCTTCCCCACTGTGGAGACTGAGACCAATAAAGCACATAGAGTTATTTACACAGATATTAGAAAGGAAACAAACTCCCTCCTCAAATATTCTTCTTGAGCTCCCATCTATTAAGTCTCAGAAACTCAATAGGAAGTTTCCTACAGCTTTACAGACAAAAACACAAATGTATGAAGTCCCCTGCACGCACATATGCCCATCCAAACATTTGCAGGATGTTCTGCCAA
>NW_008823954.1:2632236-2659164 GCF_000699105.1 Pygoscelis adeliae | reverse complement strand
GCTGAACTATTGCTTCCTATTATTTTGTGTTGGGATCATAGCTCTTTAGTTTCTTTTCTTTGCCCTGATGATTAACAGCCATTTGCCATACCCCTTGCTGCTATGAGACTGAAGCAGAAATTGTGTCAAACCTCCTATTCAAGGAAAAGCCATTTCTGAACTCCAATGAACTGGAAGTTGTTCTTGGTAAAAGACTGGACCATAGGAGACTTGCAGGGCTAGAGTTTGCAATCTCCCCACAGTTCCAGAAACAATTCGCGTTTATGATTGCTACAGTGATTGGTGCTGTAAGGACCATTATATCCATCTCCATGATCTAAGCACATGAACATTTACATTCCTCAGGGTTTGATGAAGAGGATTTGGGAAAGGGAATCAGTCCATCTGACTTTGCAATAAGGGTGCTATGAGGTTCAGTTCTGTACTTCTTTTTGCTTGGGCTATGAAAGTCAATGAGCCCATTTCTAGTCAGCTTAACTTTGTGCCGGAGCACACATAATTGAATTCACTGTTTTTTCTGTACTTACCTGCACATTAATAGAAGGTGCCATCTATATATTCAATATGCCCTTGACATAACTTAAAAGCAGCAGCATAATAAATAAGATGCTCTTTTTGTACTTGAATTCAAATTTTTCTATCTATATTAGGCTTTGTACTTTTTTAAACAAAACCCAAGTCTGGGACTGAACTGCCATATCTTTTTCAAGATCATACACACAAATGAGGCACTGAGATTTCTGTTGAGGATCGCACAGCAGAGAAAGGGATTGATGGAGCAGCAAAAGAATTTGCCTCTACTGGCCGTTAATAATAAAAGTAACAAAAGCATCTGAGAGAATAAAAGCCAGGGTGAACCATGTAAGGTATAGAAATAGCTCTTTGACTGACTCAAAGGCAAAGCCGATGCATCTTGTTTTCCTGCATCTCCCGTTGTCTGTCCTCTTTCTTAACCACACACTCCAGCACGACGGGGGAGTGGGAAGTAGATGGAAGCATCAGCAGGAGCTACAGCAAGCCAGAGAGAAATGAGCTATTCAGTCTGAACGTTGCCTGGCCAGGGCCCGTGACAAAGATGAACAAATAAGAATATCAGAGGGGAAAGAAAAAGCCATGTCCAGGACTGCGTCTCCTGCGAGGGAAGAGCCATTGGCTGTGATGCTTTGTCTTTCCCTTCCACTTTGTATCACTCTGTCTCATTATTTCTTGTCTTCTTGTACACAGCTGCCTCGCGGTTCTTCAGTGCATGCAGGTGTATATATATACACACACACATGCAGGATGGCTCAAGATAGGCAAATTGCCTCATCTCCAATATGCCAGTTCCACTCCAACTCAGGCTGGCAGCACCTGAAATGGATTAGCATCTGATAATGATCCCCGTGAAATAAGGTGATGGTGCAGTCCAGCCTACTGAAGTCTACACCAGTCTACCTACTGGTGTGTCTACATCACCACCTATGCGTTCAGAGCTCATTAGGCCTCTGGTTAGTGCTCTCAGAGAGAAGCCAAGGATTACAAAGGCTGCTTCACTACACAGCTCTGGCCACAGCCCAGAGGAAGAGAGCTTGCATGCCTTCAAATTGTGGGTGAAAGCATTGGAGACATGGTTTTAACAGACTTTATTCTTCCTGACAAAGTACAGTCCTTCAGGACTCATCTTTCATGGAGGCAAGCAGTCATCTAATTAATATACACCAAGATGATCTGGGTTAAAAAAAATAAACCAAACCAAAACTGTCCTTCCTTTAAGCAGGTCAGAAGAAGCAATACTTGTGGGAAGCGAATAGCTGCAGAAAGGTTTATTGCAGGGTGCAGCTAAGCAATTCTGGAAGCTGAGACAAAGTCATCGCTCTGGTCATCTAGCTTCAGGATACTTTTTTTGGCTAGTAGGAAGAAGTGCCTCTTCCCCTTTTCATGCAAAACCTCTGAATATCTGCCTCCTGAAAAGCACTGAGCTGAAAAACCTTTCCTTCAAGTCTGGTGGCTAGTGCAAGAAGCTCAACCTTTTCGTTAGCTCAATGGATGCAGGATGTGTACCTTCCTACGCTATGCATCTGTCTGCACTGCGTAGGAGCCTGCAGCAGTCGCTGTGCACCCTTTATCTCAGAGGACGTTCTCCTCTTCTCTGTGCTAAGAGCAGAAGAAACAGAGTTTAAGAACCATGTACGTTCATCACCTTGGCATCAGTGCTATTCAAGGCATGCAGCCTTGCAGAGTGGGCATGCTTGGTGAATGAAGCACACTGCGTGGGAGATATCAACCCAGTGCTCTACAGCTCATCTGCTGTCCAGCTGCTCTTGTTATGTTACCTAGTAATTTCTAAGGGCTGATAGTAGATCTCTTTCTCCTTTCACTCATCAGGCTAATTGCACTAACTCCAAAGTCACACCACACTCTCTAGGTGGAAGTGAGAATGTGGTCAGGCTCCTTGCGCTTTCAGCAGTAGGCTATGGACACAACCTCTCTATTCATCAATGGGAAAACACAGCCTTTACAGATATACCTCACTGGCCTTCCTTCCCATGGAATCTCTCTTTATAATGTAGCTCTAGGATATCCAAGGGAGGAAAAGTATGCAATATTTTTACATATTTGCATGTTTTAAAATGTACATACTCCATCCATACATAAAGGGCTGAGGATCATAAATCCTCTTTTTTTACAGGGAGCTTTCTGAGGGCCACGAGTTCCCCTTCTGGGGCGGGACTTTGCACAGCCCATTGATAATTCTGCTATTTCATTGCTATGCAACGAGCAAATTGTTGGGTCCCCGGAAGATTTTCACTTCGCTCCATAAGCACCAGCATGTCTGTTTCAGCAAAGATTAATCATACAAGCCCTCCCAGCCTTGGACTCAACCCTTCCCAGGGCTCCCCTAAACAGGGCAGTTTACTTCCTTACACATGGTCAATTGTGTGTCCTGGACTTCGAGGAAGGAAGCCCTCAGTCCTCTGGGCACAATGACAGCAACGTTTTAACGGCATACAGTGATGCTGGCCAATGGTTTACAGTCTAAATTAAAGATGAACAGCATTTCAGATGGAAGCTGCAGGAGGACTTTAAGCAAGCTGGTCATAATCCCTCCTGCTGGGATGTGGTCAGTAGACATAAACTGGTCCCATTCCTGGTGAGTCTTGGTAGGGGATTTTTCAGGACTCTAAGGGGGCAACACTTTCCATCCTACAGCTTGCACCAAACCACCTCCTCAGAGCTAAACAGCAACTTGCAGTCTTTATGGACTCAGAAGGGAGATTACTGCCTCTTGAAGTGCCAAGAGCTTTTGCTATAGCTTCTAGGTTTTCCCTGAAGTGCTCCCCTCCAGGTATTGAATGGGCTAGGTATTACAACTGAAAAGATTTTCATTTAGCAAATTTTTCTTCTCAGCTGATGTACTCAATGCAGAGGAAATACAATAGACGGGATCTCTTTGCTCACCCATATCTGCATAAGCTTGTTTCAAGCACATTGTATGATTGCTTCAACTTCCTAACAACAGCCTCCTCACATCTCCAGGCCTCTCAAAACCATGCCTGGATTGTGTAATGCCACAGCCTCAAGTCAGAGATGCCAGAGCTAACCTGGACAACCTAGTAGCCCACAAGGCACAAAACACCTTGCAGAAGTATTGGCTTGGATCACTGAAGCTGAAAAGTGGCTTCAGTACAGTCCCTGAGCTAAATTTGTGATGACAAGATTGTACCACCCCTGGAGCTAGCCTGCTGGGTGCTACCTAAAGGTCTACAAACCGTGCCATGCAGCTATGACCTTCCCAAGACTCACTCCCTTCCTGCAGTACCTGGGCACCCCAGTATCTTGGGGTGCTTCCTACCGCTGCTGCCATGGCAGACTTACCCTTGCTGCCTGCTCCTTAGGCTCCCTTTGCCCCCACTGCCTCAGCAGAGGTTGTTCTCCACTCCCCAGGGCACAGGGAATATCTTAAACCTTTTCTCTCAGGCCCACCTCGGACCCTTCTCCTGCACCCCCCAGCCCCACAGTGTTCCTCCACATCGGCTCCCCTCCCACCCGCTGGGCACAGGGCGGCCATGGCCGTGCTGGGACTGGGGCAGCAGGAGGTGAGACCAAAAGGACAGGAGACGTGGATTCACGTCCACATAGAAGCGCATCCCGATTAAGGATCCAGCTTTGTTTCCATGGCAACGTGCAGAGCCGCGGCAGCACCGTCCCTTCCCTGGCAGCGGTGGCGGCCGCGCTCTGCCCCTCTAAATCCTCCTGCCGCTCCCAGCCGCTGCCGGGGCCTGCCGGCAGTGAACCCTTACATGCTCTCCAAAGCCCAGCAGATCTCCTGCTCGTGGTGTGCCGTCCAGAAACAGGCAAATAAGGATGCGCCGACTAATAGCAGTAACAGAAATAACAGCACCCATCGCAATCAAGCCCTTAGAACAGCGTTACAGAGAAACGCGTTTTCTTTCCTGGAAGCTGGCAACGATAATCAACGGAGTGCAGTTCAGGGAATTAAAAGACGATATTTTTTCCTACGCGCAGGTAGCTTCTTAGCACCCAGCCAAGCAGCCAGCACTCCCCTGGATCTACTGCCAAATGCCACTTGCAACCAAAGGCAACTCCACCTTTCAGGACAGGTTGTCCCACACAGCCCAGCTTCCCGTGGGACAGTACTAATACTCCTTCCAAATAAGGATAAGACCAGGCTGTTCGGCCGCTCTGCTCAGCCCCTGCGGTAGGGAGGTGAAACACAAGAGGACAGCCGAAACACTGGGTCTGGGAGCTCACACCTTTCTTAGCACCTCTCCAGGGAGAGGCACATTAGACATGGCCAGATGTTTCTTCAGGCCTTCTGCAGTCAGAAAATCTGCTTGCCAGCTTAGAACTGAATCACAAGCAGGACTGAAGTGATCATGATTTCTTGGCCATTTCTACTACATGTCTTAAGGGTTGTCTGCTGAGGAACGATTGGGAAAATTAATCCAAATTAACTAAAGTTGTGAGTTTAGCATGAATTCATTAAATCACATTAGCCTTGAATGGACACAGTTCTTCCAAATTAAAGCAACCCTTAGAAGAAAATTGAACTAAACTGAATTAAGGTCCTTTTAATTCTGAAGAACAGAGTGCCTACATGGGGTTTGATGTAATTAACGAACAGCAGTCTGGAAGGGATGTCCCAGCCCTGGTCTCCCAGACAGCCTCTCCATATAAGTCTTTTCAGGAACCTATCATGCTCTCACTGAAGAGGGGTTAGGTTTCTTGCTTTCCCTATGCAGTTTGGAAGCTGGGGCAGAACCTTGCCATATCGATGACTTTCTTCCAAAGCCTGTTCCTGGGCAGTTAATACCTAGTTGCTCTTTATCTTGAAGAGCTCTCCTACTGCCAGGGTATTTTCACCTCACTCTTGTTTTAATGGAGGACAGCCTTTTATATTCTTTCAGCCTGCATTTTGCCAGGTTAGATAAGCTACACTGTCTTAGTCTCCTCTTGTAAAATGTGTTCTCTGCTCTCTCTACCAACTAGATACTTTTCTGACTCCATTTTGCTTTAATTGGGATAACTGGATTTATACGCAGAATTGTACACAGAGGAAATTACAGTAGAGCCTTTTACAATGATACTGATACTTCCCTGCCTTGGCAGGAAATATCCTGCCTGGCACCTAGGAACATAATTGCCTTTTATGCTGATGTCTCATATCAAAGGCTCAGTCATCACATCAGTAAATAATACTCCCACTTTTTTTCTTTTTCATTTGCTTCTAACTGATAATCCCATTGTTTTTAGGATCAATTAGTAGGAGTAACAAGGAATCTTCCCATACAGGCCAGCAGACTGTGCAAAGTCACCCAGACCAGCTAGAAGAAATAGAAATATGTTAGTGCTGCACTCTCCAAAAAATTTCTGCTGCTCAAGTCCTTCAGATATAGTGTGGGTTCTACCACATGGCTCCAAACCAGGCACTGTAGACCTGTCTATCTGCATGTCCCTGGACTTCACACCGGTGCATTTCACCCTCTTTCTATACTGTAGTCCTCAAGACTGTCCAGTTCTTCCTGCTTGTTCCCTATCCCACTCTGTGTTGATCACCCTACTCCCAAGTGTGCACAAATGTCCTCATGAACATGATCCCTCACACTCCTACACCATAAGCCAGAGACAGACATTTGGAAACATCTACAATTCTGTGGTTTAGAAAGTTTCAGATTAGCCACACTACACTGCATCTCATTTCTGATGTAGGAGGAGGGAGCGAGGGACACAGGTTAGACATGGATAACTAATGGAAGTGAGACAATCGGGTCTCCCATTCAGACAAGCACTACCCATTGCAGGACACGAGCACATTTACAGTGAGCGTCACACGAATACAGCCAGCTAAAAAAGAAGAAAACAGTCTTCGTAAAATATATGTCCAAGCTGGGGACTATATTACTACAGGAAATCATTGTACCGAGCAGCAGAAAGAGGCAAAGAGGTAAATTATTAGGTTCTGATTCAACACGCCATTATCGCCATTCAAGATGCCATTTACCAAGGACCAGTTTACTTCGCTGTAAAATTAGACTTTTGTCCTGGTAATTTAGGCCCTTTAAAAACATTCATTCACATATTTTATGCAAAATTGCTTAGACCTGGCTTGTCTGTGTTTGTTTGCTGTCAATGCTCCTGTATAGCAGTTTTATCTGCATATTCATGTATGGAAATGTGCAAAAACTTGCAGAAGTGTACATCTTCCATGTTCATATGCAAGTATTCAAGCCAGAAGTGCTTGTGTACTCATTCAACAAGGGAATAGAAACAATACCAAATAGATCTCTCTGACCAACCATAATTAAGTAATGCAGCCTGTATCAATCCATAGAGTAAATATTTTCCAAGAAGTTCACTGAATAAATTCAAATAAATTTGAGGAAATTATGATCCGCACAATTGATATTCCATGAGCAGAAAAAGAAGCTAAATTCACTGAATAAATTATGTGTTGTGAATTAGTCCCCCAGCTCTAGCAATTACTATGGCTGGATTATTAAAATGGATGGATAATTTAGCATCAATAGTACTATTTTTTGTTCTGGGTACTCAGATAATAATACTTAGGTTTTCTATAGCACTGCTCAAAATAAATTGACAGTGTCCCCTTTTTTTTCCACAGAGGAAGAAAATAAAGTAGAGAAACAACCTTCCTGGTGTCGGTGTGCACCAAACTTCCCGGTATGTACCAATTCAGCAGACTGGAGGAAATACAACCCACGTCCCTGAACAGCCAGCTAGATCCTCCCTCCAACAACAGCACAAGAACTAGTTAGGACGTGATCCCTCATGCACATCCCTCGTCCATCTGTACGAGAAGATGGCTGCATTTGGGATGCAGGAAGAGTAGGGATCCTATTAACCTAAAGCAACAGGCAATAGTGTTTGAAAGTGTCTCACCACATTTAATGCGCTAATGAGCACTAGATTTGCCCTTTTAGAACAGGTCCTTTGGGAAAATCCATTATTAATTGTGATCTCCTCTGTAGTGTCACCAAACTATGACATTCAGCAAACCATACTCCAGTCTGAGGGGTAAATTAGTTATTTGGAGAGCTAGAAATGAGATTGAAATCAGCCCATTACCACAAAACAATATGGGAAGTAATCTGCAGGATCTTTGCCTAGCTCGCTATTGATCCTTCTGAAACACCTCCTTCAGCACGACATGCACAACTGCTAACTTGTTGCAGGAGGGCGAGGGATGGAGGAGGTCTGAGCTGCCCACTGCCTCCCAGGGGGGCTTTGCTGGAGCAGGGGCAAGAGGCTGGCCCAAACCAGGGGAAATGGGAGGGTGGCTGCAGGGCAGCCTTCCCTCGTGCTGTACCTGGGATGGCAGCTAAGAATTTTGTGCTGCAAAAATCATCAGTTTGGCACCTTGCACCAGCCTCAGAGCTATTCTGGTTAAAAGAAACAAGGCAATTTCCTGATTATTTCATTCAAAAGAAAATCCTGAGCCCTCCAGCCCTCACGTAAAGCCATGGGTTAGTGCTTGTCCATTCCTCCCTTCCCCAGGTGCTGTGCTGCTGCCACACGCGAGATTAACAAGGAGGTTATATTTAAACTTCCAAGAGGAGCTGCTGTGCGATTATCGGTCTATTTAAAAATCCTCCGGGCAGCTGCAGTACATAATAACAAGTCAGCGGGAGGGAGAGAGGGGAAGGAGGAGAGGGAAAGGAGGGGGTTTGGGAACGTCACAGATTGTCTCCGAAAAATTGATTGCCAGAAGATGGCAGGGGGTGCAGTCAAGTTAAAGATGCCCCCCACAGGGAGTGAAAGGGAGAGGGGGGACGTGCGAGAGAGGTGCCAGCACCAGAGGAGCACGCTGACGCGGGGGGATTGGAGAGGCCGATGTGGAAAGCTGCCAGACCTGAAACCTCACTGCCTCAGGCAAGGACGTCATTCCCTTAAACCCACTCCACTAGCTCCGGAGGGCTCTGTCACACGCCACTGGGTGCCTGTCCAGGCTTCCTCAGATCACAGGCATTTGAATGAGTAAATAGCTATTATTAGACTGTCCTCTCCAGCCTGCCCACACACACACACCTCACCCTTAGGCCAGCACAAAACTACCCCCAAGAAAACACCCCCACCCAGGGCTTTACTCAGTCCTAAACTTCGCTATATCCCTTGAGAATCTGTTCTCCTGTCTAAATTGCGACTAAAGAAGAAGGGTTTCCTCACGAGACCAGAGCAGGCACCCACCTCTTCCTGCTTCACCATAAATCACATTTTCTGGGTTTTTTCCCAACCCTCTCACCAGCTGCCTCCACCATCCTCTGTCACCAGGGAAGGGACAAGATGGGCTGAGGCTCCCTAGGTGCTCACTGACAAACATTCTCAGCTCACTGTGACATCAGACCTCAGTGACATCATGTCTGGCGAGGTCCCGCAAGTGGCCCTGGGGCAGGTGAGGCAGCAGCAGCAGTGGCTGGGCAGATGGCGGAGAGCCGGCTGCTAGCGCTGCAGGAGGCTGTGCTGGAGGTACCAGTTCTGGCTGAGCTGAGGAAAGGGGTCCTCGGCGCTCCACCACACTGAAGGATGAAGGCTAATTCATTCTTAATTGCAGGAGTGAGACCTTTCAGCCACAGGTGTGTTTCAGATAAGTCCCACCCCATCACACAGGCTCTCATCTAATGATTTCCCTTTGGTGGCGTTATAGCCTCCTGCCTGCCTGCCCTCTCCTAAACAGTCAAAGTTCCATGTCCTTTCAAAGACTTGCTGCAATCCAGCCAAGATGACTGCATTTCAGTGCTGACTGGAGCCTTTGCGATGCAGTCTATAAAACACTTTGGGAGCTTTCCAGAGGAAAGATGCTCAAGAAACATCAGTCATAGCAGTCCACACACCTTCTCTGATAGTGTCCTTTGTGACCCTTTCCTACTCCTCTCTTCTGTCTTCCCCATCCTCCCGTTCCTACACAAGCATTTTCAGTACTGGAGAGTGGTGCTACCAGGCAGGGAAGGAGTGTCTCTCCAGAATGAGATTTGCCTCAATTTCCATCAGCAACAGAGAAGAGAGGAAAAAAATGTCCAAATTAAGCTGCTTGATTACTGAAATTAATCTTGTCACTTAGCATCCCTGTTCCACAGAACTGGGCCTTTGATTAGCCTCCTTGTTTCACACTATTACAAGCAGACGTTTATTAAGCAGAAGGCAATTCCTCCGCAGGGGGAGAGGGGCAGTTGATTCCCAAGGGAAGGCTGCTCTCAGGTTAAGAGGTGGCCCCAGCTTCGTCCACATCCCTGGCAAGCAAGGGGGTGCTGCTCTGGCGACACAGCCAGGGCCCCCCAAGGATTCTCCAAGATCCTCCCCCCAACATATGACTAAGGCCCATCCTGTTGTTACTGTCATAGGCTTGGTATTTATAAGGCTGACAGCTCTTGCAGCAAGTTATCGCTTATTATTGCCATCATCCTCACAGCCCTCAAAGGTTGTGAGGTGCTATGTCCCCCCTGCCTGTCTCTCTCTGAGCGTTAAGGAAACACAGCCAGATGGGGAGCACTCCCCAAGGTGACTGAAGCACAACTGCACAGCTGTGACTTTGCACGTCCGTGCCATCACAGGCAGCTATGTGCTTTTCCACTCCATAGGGCACACGCTCAGAAACCGGTGCCTCACCATAGGCATGGACTGCACTCACTGACCCGTTGCAGTGTGCCATACTTGCTGGGATGGCTGAAGGGAGAGCTCGGAGAGGGTGGTGGGATGCCCCAGGGATGCTCTCGCAGCACCCAGGGAATTTCAAAGCCCACCTTCCCTTAGGAGGTGCGATCCAGGAGCTCCAGAGCCCAAAACTGGCACTGGTGGTACAAAAGTGGGACAAGAGAGGGTAGAAGGTTGCCTCCTATGGCTTCTTCTGACTCTGGCCCCCCCAGCCAAAGGGTGCTTTGACATCGTTACTGACATAGGGACATATTCACCACCATCCCAGGCAAATCACTGGCAAATTTTAAGTAGGCTAAACTGGTTGCTGGGTTTCAAGCTACACTGGTCAAAGTCAGCCAGCACTGAGAGGTTGTAAAATCAAAGATCGACCTTTACACTATCTTCCTTTTCCTTCCTATGCAAAGGGATGTTTTTGGTACTGCAGGCCTAATGCTCCCAGTATTACTACTAAAACAACTGTATTCCATTCTCTGTGTGCTACCACATCACGGTGCCAGCACCCCATCCTGCAGGAGAAATGCAGATCAGAGGGAACATGAGGGTGAGGCGTGTATAAGCTTTAAGTACAACTTCTTACAGGCTGTTGATCTGGAAGCTGGCAAAATTTGGCAGTTTTCTAACCACTTTCATCAGAGGGCCTCAAACTACTTTCCAAACATTAACTAAGCTTCACAGTAGCCCAAATCCTCCAAGTACTTGCTTGCACTCACAGGTGAAGTCAAACTTTCCCAGTCTATGGGGAGGTATCATTATCATTTCTGTTCTACAGATGGGGAAATTGAGGCATGGGGAACCCAAGTGATTCAGAGGTCATGCAGGTGAGCCAAAAGCAGAAGAGAGCTTCTCTTGCTTTGGGTCTTCCTTAGCCCTCTGCATCCCCACTCTTTGCAATACAATCACTCAGCTTCCAGACTGCATTCAGCAGCCCACATATAACAGCAGATCAAAGATCCTAGAGCTGATCAAACTTATTTGAACCTCTAAAACTACTCTGAGGCGCCAAGATGGAGGTGGGGACACAGGTGTGTAACAAGCTCTAATTTTAGCTGATTTGGGCTTGCTCGTCCTTTCCTCCCCCAGGGTGGCAGGCAGGGCATACAGGCTGAATGAGAAACCATGCTTTGATGAGGCACCTACAGGTTTGGTGCGGTTTTGTTTGTGGGTTTGCTGTTTCTTGGGTACCAGGGCTGCATGAAGCATTGAAATTCCACCCTGAGCAGCAGTGAGCGGCAGAACCTGGTTGCCATAGCACTGTCATGGAAACCGCACTCTGCGAATCTGTGCCTTCGGGCCCCTCTGCAGCTGAAACATCCCTCTGCTCCTCCCCAACACCCACCTCCACATTACAAGCCCCCAGAACTCCTTGTATGTCTCAGATGATTAAAGGGTGCGGTACATAGGAAAAGCAGGACCCTGTTTAGCTCCTCCCTGGATCATAACGTGTAAAAGTGTCCTTTGAAGAAAAATACTAATATTATACTTCCTTCTCCCCCCCTCCCCCTTCCATACATAAAAGTAGAAAAACCTACAGTTAAAATTCCTCGACTTGAAATTGCACAAGTAAAATTTTGCCTGGTAATATATTAAGGTGCAAACCCAATAATCTCATGCAATGGGTTTTTTTATCTCCCTTTGTCTGCCTGGAACACCAGCTTCCAAAAGTGAAGGATTTAACTAACTGTTAGAATGTAGAACAGAATCCCCTTAATCTTCTCTTCTGGTTTTGATTTTCTTTTTTGCTTCCCATCCCATGGCTCATACTAAAAAAACCCTCATGGCAAGGGCTCCATAAAATGGAGGGAGAAGTCAGACAATGGGTGTGTGCAAGATCTGTATTATTTCCTCCCTGCATCCGCTGACTGCTTGGGGAAATGCACACTACGATGCATGTGGAGCTGGCATTTTAACATCTCAAAAAGATACAGCCTATGAGCATTAGCAAGCCATCTCCACTGGCTGGGAGCCCACAGGTCCGCCCAGCAGCTTGATAGGTCAGTCCATAACAGCCTTTGTCATCATGAGGAGTTTGAGTTGTAGTGCTTAGACCCTCTACCCCAGAAACAGGACAGGAAAATGAAGGTCTAAATTTCAGAAGGACAGCGCCAGAGAAGCAAGTGAGAGTCAAGACCTAACTGACAGGGAGCAAAAAGCAAAAGCTTCTTCTTATGACCCTCCACCATGGGTCTTGAGGGAAGAACCATATCCAGAGTGAGAGAGAAATCTAGTCTCTCTGCTTTACCAACACCCTGGTCTCTGGTACGATTATGGAAAAGGATATTGTGTTACCAGGATAGGCCAGAAAATTTTGTTCCAAGTGGGTTGGAAATCACCCACAGCCAATGATACAGAGCTGCTTTATGTACTGTCAAAAATGGCAGCTCTCATCTGACACGCATAGAGCAAAGTGAGCCCCTGGATGGGAGAGGGACCAGTTCTAACTGGCTTAGGTCAGAGTCCATCAAGGGCACAGACCCTCACATCTTGCTTTCTCAAGCAAGTGTCAGAATAACAGCAATCAACAAATATCAACATAATACCAAATTTTGCATATTTATAACCTGTCTACTGCCTACTCAAACAAGCACATTGCGTTACTCTCTGAGGTGACCTGCTGTCACATGAACCAGCTCTTCTCCATGTGCGGAGCACTGTTGAGTCTGACAGTCACATCGTGACAAGGGCCACATCTCTCTCACCTGATGTGGCTGTAACTCATCTGAAGCCTTGATGAGCAAAATGACTGATTCATTCCACTCCCTTAAGGAGCATGAAGATCATCACCTGTCTTCCATCATATGTGTCCACCTGACCTGACAGCCTCCTACAACAACAGAGTATTTTCCTGTGTCGCCAGGCCCACTTCTAGCTTTTCTTCTCCAACGTGTGTGTGCATAATATCATTTCATGAAGAAAGGAAGCTTCTCAGATGCCAAATGCTTTGAGCTTTTTGTTTTGCCTTGTCCCTTCATATAACTAACCACAAATCCCAAGTGACTTTGACCCCAGTTCTGGACTCCAGTTTTCTGTTGAACAAAAAGCCTGCAGGAGGCAACTCTCACTCCATTTAGCTCTTCTAAATCACACTCATGCCATGCTGTGATTTAGAAGAGCTTAATACAGATGAAACTATAACCCCTATCCTTTTCACTGTGTTCTTTATTATTTTAATGAGGTTTTCAACCCATCTGTTAAATCATGGATGAAGAAAACCAGCAGTTACATGTCAAAATCCATGCAAACTACTTAAAATTCATGCCTACTAAACTGGTCTATCATCAGATGTTACTAAGTCAGGTGTGCTCTGTCTGGAAAAACAAATTTGGTATGCATGTTCACCTACTTAGCTGGAGTGTCTTCTAATAAGGCTAACTCAAGGAAGAGAGAATAATAGCTTAGGACAAGTACATACTGAATTGTTTTATTTTTGTGTTGGGTTTTTTTTCCAGGCAGCAAGAAAAGATCAGTGGCTACTTTGCTGCAAGGGGCCAGTTTTCCTTGTACCACTAATTCTTTCACTTGATATGGCCTACATTTTGGTATGTGTGTGAAAAGCTTTGACAGCCTCTTCAACATCACTGCTCTTCTGAGCTCAGGATAAAGCCTGTTTGGCCCCTCTCAAGTTCCTTTTAAATCCCTAAATTACCTTCATATAATCTTCAGTCTCTCATCTCGTATTCACTGGACATCTTTGCACAGAAGTGCTGTCAAGACCAGGGCTGCTGAAACTAAATGAGGCACTGATTTTTCTTACAAAGATCACAGTACTTTTTCCTTGTTTGTGGGGCAGTATTGGTGATACTGTGATCTACCTGCATTAATAAATCTTCAAAGTATGTCATTTACACTACATTGGTACTGGTTCCTCACAAAGCTTCTCAGATCATCTGATAATAGCTTTATGGAGTTTCAATGCAGCTCAGAATCTCTACTATCTAAACATTCATGCCCCTGATATCAGAATTCCTCCCCACGCAGTAGCAGGAACTGATCTATTTTTAAACATTTATTTACTCTTTTAGATCCTATGTGTCCAGCTTTACACACTTCATCACCTGATGATTTCCAGAGGAATAAACTCTTTGATCTACTCTAATCTCCACTTACGACCAAAAGGGAATTTTCTAGGGTCACGAATCACAGGCTGACTTGGCTCCTACCACTCTACCATATAGCCAGGCAGCTTCCCTCACCCCAGGAAAACATTCTCAAATGGTACCTTGAGGAAACCTCGGCTTAGCTGATTTTGAACCTTACAATGATAGTATTACAGATCGTTCCTTCTCAAGTTTGTTGGGCTTTTAGCCATACTTTTAATTCAGCCACTTCCCTGCAAAAGACCAACTCACCCCCATACATCCTGAATTTCCCTACTTTATCACTTCCTTCCATTAGTTTTTCCTTCAAGGCTAATGTCACTTTTTCTGGCATCGGACTAACACGCCTCTATGCAATTTCACTTCAAGAAGTATCCCACTTGCTTTGACGTTAACAATAAAATCATCTGATATTGCAAAACTGTCCTTTGCAGCTACAAAGAGCTGCCCAGTTTTAATGATGATGTTGGCATCTTCTTTAACTATATTGGGAACACATTTGCAAAGTAAAGCACAGCACTGCAGTTCTTACACCCTTTTCTCAAATGTCGGCACTGTGTTGGTTATTGCTGTTTGCTGCAACATCAGTAGTTCCCTGTGTCATTCTTGGTGGACACTGACTTTGAAGCAGGAAGGTGGCCAGAACACTTTTTGCAGATTTCTCCTTTTGCAGCATATCAGATTCCTCACCAAATCCAGGCTCTCTCTGGACTCATTGATTCCTCCTCTCGGGAAATTCAGAGTACTCTTCCGAGGTTTACCATGGAACGTCTTGTGCTCATGTTCTCTCTCCAGTCACCCTCACTCAGTTTTGTCCCCGCCTACCACCATCCAGTCTTTTATCAGCGACTGGTTTAACCTCTCAGAAGTGCCAGATGGGGTCTTCATCCTTTCCACTTTCACAAGTCCTCTTAGGTTTTCTGTCTTCTTTTTAATACTCTGGTTCAAAACCACAGGTTGAATTTGCACTGACTGCAGGATTGCTCCATTTATATGCTCCCATTCCAAATGAAACCTCATATGGCCGAAATTCCCTGAGAACAGCTCATGCTCCCAGCTACCCACACTTTTCATTTCGCTTGCAGGTTTAGTGTCAGTTACCATGAAAGTGTTCCCTTGCATCACCTGCAATTCCAGAGAGACTCAGCTCTGGCACAGCTTTTGTCTGCTCTGTTCTTCTACTCAGCATGTTTTCTTAGCTCATTTTACTCCTGGTGCCGTGTGCTTTCCAGCAGTCGGTCAGAGCCAAGGAGCCAGCTTCATTCAGCATCCATTCACAGGCTGCTCCACAGGACTAAGGGGAGCATCCCTGTAATGCAACAGCTGGCTACAGCTGGCTCCTGCCAAAGCATCTTAAAGTTCCATGTCCCCACAATCCCTGCAGAATGTGTCCTCTGTGCAAGGGCTTGCTCAGGCAGCTCAGAAATGACTAGTCCAAAGCCACTCAAAATGAAGCACACATTACAAATTAACATTACCCTTATGTGCGGGATTTGCCCACGCACGACCTGTTTTGGAATACATTTCTGGCGATGGCCGAGCCTTTCTTGGAAAGGCCTGTTGATCACTCCATTTTCCAAGGGCTTCTGGTCATGCAGAAACACAAGCAGATGCTATTGGTGAGTGATTGGCCATCCTCATTACAAACTTTGGAAGCAGATTCAGTCACCCATGCACAGCTGCAGAACAGACTCCATTTAACAGGCACGTCTGGCTCAGTTATTTTATAAGCCATGCCCCTCACAGAGCTGTCATTTCTGCACCCCCATATTCCCTGGATATTATCCATAGCAATGTAGTTTGGACTACATTGCTTTGCAGGATGACCAAGAAGATCCGCAAAGGTCACCCTGCTCACAGTCACACAATGCGTCAAATTGCAGATAAGTCCAATTGCAGAAGGTAAAACTATAAGCATCCTGGACAATCACCACACAGAGTCCAAGCAAAGCACCTCTCCTACCCACCGTGCTACTCATCAGGACTTGGAGAGAAGAACACAGACCTACATGGGAAAAGGATATAACTCTTTCATAGGTGTGGTTTAAATATACTAGGCCCAGGCAGCAGCATGTTGTAGCAAAATCAAAAAGCATTCTTTTTTTATCTAGACTCTCCCAAAGATATATTTGCAGACACAAGTATGCAGACATGACATCTTGGACCCACACAAGCTCCCACTGAACGCAGCAGAATAAGATGTTACACAAGACATCAGCACTGAGCGCCGAGCTCAGTCTCTCTCTGACATACCATGCATGTGTCCTCAGAATGGAAATCTCTTGCTTCTCTGCCCATCCTGCCCCCCCATCCCATCTGCCTTCCCCAGATCTCTGACAGCTTCAGCTCAATGTCCCCTCACTGCTCCTAGCAAACACAGCCTCTGTCTCCCCAGTATCGCTGTCACAGACTGTATCATCCTGCACTTACAAATCCCCACTGCCACATCTCCTCCACTCTCTCCCCGCTAAAAGCCCCACAGGCCACCACTGCCCCTCAGAAGAAGGGATATGGGTCCTCAGACCAAAGGGGGGACTCCCAGCAGAGAAAGAACCACCAGGAGAACCATACTTAGTAATTTTCTGCCACTCTCCTCCACCCCCCATGCCTTCTGTAGGTAGCCAGCTCTTCCCCTTTGCCCCATTCCACCCTATACCCTGCACCTAAATATGTCCTCAGGATGGGGAAGCATCTGTGCAGTGGGTGGTGATGGGAGGGGTGAGGCCGAAAAGGCTGCAGACTACCAGGATTGAGAGAGAGTTTCGACAGCAATGGGCCCTGCGTGTTTTGGGCTTCTGCTAATGAGAAAGGCACCAGAGCAGCTTGAGGGGCATTCCAGCAGTGGATTTTGTCTGAAGGGGCACATGTGGGTAATTGCACTGCATTTCTTGAGCTGGCAAGAAAACAAATTGCTGTTTTGTTTGTAGTCAGAGGACAAAAAGTTCTCCCATTATCATGTACGAAAAGTCAAATATTTGACTTTATAATAATTTAATAATTTACAAAAGAGAAATACCTTAAAAACTCCATTTTGGGACATCACAAAAAGATTTTTTTTTTTTTTTTTTTTTTTAGCCTGTCATCTAGTCAGCTGGCAGGCGAGGGATCTGGAAGAGCCGCACGGCCTCTCTGCAGACCAACCAACCTGCCTCATTTCCATCTACAGTTATGACAGGCCTGACACGTTCCCAGGGGACTTTTCAATACTGTAGAAACATTTTCCAGCAGAAAATTGTTCCACTGGAAAACCTTTCAGGCAGCTCTACTATACATTTAGAAATGTTTTGTATATACCAGTATGCTGAGCATATATTCATACACTATTTACATTCTATAATCTTAAGTGCCTGTCCCCAAAGAAAGAACAAAGTAGAATATGCCCCTTAAAATGCAGATCGCAGTTAAAATGACAAATGATCAGCATAAGCTTTTGCAAAAGGAACTCGTAAGTGGACGCCAATTTTCATTCTTCCCTTTCATCTCTATCCAAAGGCTCTGGTTGCCTCCTCGGTTTTGGTTAGCAGCATTTAGCTGCTTTGGGCTCTGATCCCACTACTGACTGCATAGCAGTTTCTGCCATGCCTGTAAAGAGCCTCACTGGTGTCCACGAGGATCTGCCAAGGAGCTGGAGACACACGCACTATATCAGCATGCATAATCCAAGTATGCCATCGCTGTACGTTTTCTGTCGCACAGAAGTGTGTTGATATTGCACACACATACTGGATTGCAGTCTCAACTTCATCTTTTTTTGAAAGCTCTCCTCATCCCCACGAGCTCTCTCTTGTGGGACTTCATGGCTGGGAAAATTAAAATTTTGTTTCCTTCAAATGCTACGTGTCTGTTTTTCCTGGAGGCGGCTACAATTCTTTCTCTGTGATCTGAAATTGCAGCAATAATTATATTTCCTATTTTGTTCACTGTAGTTGACTGTTTTGGCAGTCATCCTGTAGCAGTAATCCACACATAAAGAGTCATCTTGCATTTTTCAATCCAATTTAAATGGAATTGTTTCTCAAGGAAAGCAAGGGGGTGAAAATGTTCCCCTCTGGCAAAAACTTCAAGTACTTGGGTATTACATGCAAGAATTTTACCTACCTGTCTTATTCATCATTGCATTTTACAAGCACTGATTTAAATTCTTTGCACTTCTAGGGAGGCCTGAAAGTTTCTTCATGTTGCTTTTCCCTCAGTCCTCCCTCAATTCTCCCAGCCACTCAGAGAGAGAACTTCAGTTCCTTCTTTCCAGATAATGCTCAGAGCACCAAGTGTTTTTGTTTTGTTCTTGTTTTGTTCTGGGGCTATTTGTTTGTTCTAGACCAGGGGAAAGGATGCAGTAGAAATTAAGGCAGCGATGCAGTAGGAGGCAAGAGAATAATTATTCATTCTCACCATCAGCTCATTCTCTTTGTTTCATTTACACAAGTTGCCCCAAAGTTTTCCTTCTAATTATTTTCACTGAAATACCCAGAAGCCTTTAATAATGGCATTTACATGTATAATGTAGCATTATTAATGTTAAACAAAGCCTTTGAAATCCCATCCATTCTGCAAGCCCCATACCCTTTCAGAACAAATTATTTTCACAGTAACCTCTCCCAGACACACACACCCCCCACTGCTATTTTGTTAAGTCCAGATACTTTTTCCTGTTCCCCATTCATTTTCAATCTTAATATTCTCTAAGTCATGAAGATACGAGAGCAGCACAACAATGAAGATGCTGGGGCCAGAAACAGTTAGGGTCAGGGCAGACATAAAATAAGGTGACTAGAAATTCAACCTTTAAATCCTGCACATTCCAACTGCTGAAGCTATCTCTGCATTCCAGACAGGGTAAGCACCTGAAATAATAGCATTACAAGAAAGACAAGTTTCAGGATATCTCAGGAACAACTACAAGCAGAAAGTACTGAAAGTTTAGGAGGCAGAATTGGTGTTTGGGAAGCATCCCGCCTCCACATCCCAGCACATCCAAGTTTTCAGCCATCTTTCCAGCTTGCACCACCAAAACCTCCTCATCACCTGAGGAAGCTTCAGGCACATCTGTTGCAATTACAGGAAATCTTAGGAGCTTTGCTCTGCTCTTTTTAATTGTTGTTTTAATTGGCTTTTCCCTCTCCCAGGCATGCAATGATGCAGGTGTCAGTTGTTTCTACAAGACCTCTGCTGCATCCCCCCCTGTGACCCAGCTGCTGCTCTGCTCAGCAAACCAAGCTCGCTCCAAGCCATGCCTCACGCCTTGCTCTCTGCTAGCAGGGGCCGGCTCAAACGTCCCGGTACAGCTGGGCAGGCAGCGCTGGCGTGCCACAGACAGGAGGCTGACGGTAACATCAGGACACTTCTACAGCAGCTATTCAGCACGTTGCAGCTTCCCAGGGATACAGGATCCACTCCTGGGTCAGAGAGTGCTAAACACTCGCCTGCTTAGTGTCGCAGCCCAAAAGCTTGCAGTGTGCTTGCTAGAGGGACACGGCAAAGGGACAAAAACCTAATAGATCAGTGTCAATATAAACTGAAAATGCAGGGAAAAAAGAGTCACAAAGAGTTTTTGTACCATAAGGGCAATTCTAGAAAGTTTCTGCACCTCAGACTCATGTATCACTTCTGGGACATCTTAATGCCACTTCATGGCATCACAGAAACACCGGCAGGATGGGGCCTTGAAGGATCCCCTCACAACGAGACCACCACCAACACCAGATCCAATCAGCTGTGGCTGACCTCGGGGCCCTTCTTCCAGCACTGCACTACCCTCTTACTGAAAAATTTTTTCCTGATGTCCAAGGAGCGACTATGGCCTCTCATTACACTGTCTGGCACTACCAAGAACAGTTTGGCTCCATCGTCTTTGTCAGTGATGGGCACCTACACCTCTTACCCACATCTCAGAGGGCAGAGCCAAAAACAATCCCTCAGGACAGCACAGAGCATGTTGTATCTGTGTCAGGGCCAGCTCAGTTAGACACTGCAAGTAATACCCACGGTCTACAGATCTTCCTTGTTTCCACTGGAGAGTCTCTGTTGAATTCCTCTCCCAAAGGGATGCAGAAGACGCAAAAAAGGTATGAGGATGGATGACACAACTGGAAAGGTCTTCCTGAGAATCAACTAAATAAATTACAGTTCTCCTGCAGAAAAGTGACAGCTAGGCGGGAATATGGTAAGGACTTCTAAGATCAGGGGCTGGATAGGGAAGGTGAAGAGGGAATAACTGTTAGTTACTTTTTTCCAGTAAAAGAATAAGGGGATACCAAACAAGAATGCCGAGTGGCAAGTTTCCAACAAAGAAGAACTTTGTCACCCCATGAGCAGTTAAGTGGTGAAACTCCTTGTCTCTTGGATGTTAAAAACGTGCATGGGTTCGCAAATGCCAGGAATTTGCATGTGGGTAAGTGTGTGGAAGAAAAACCTATCCAGAGCTACTAAATACAAAGATATACTGACTAGCTTAGAAAGTCCCAAGCCATAACTCATGGGATGCTTGGAGAATATTCTAAGGAAGTATCACTAATTGATCCTCTCTCAGTTGCTGTTGGATGCAGAATACTGGGCTAAATCAGCTTTTGATCTAAACCAGTTCACACATCATTACAAAAAGGTTTCTAAATCAACATTTACTGGACAACTTTAAGTCTGCTGGGACAGTATAGCAAAGTCCCTACCACTATGGGTCAAACCAATTTACAAGTCCACCCACCTCTTTTTATTTGAACGCTGCATCATTAAACAGAATCAAGACTTTTGGCTTCCTGGTGAAAAGGAGTGTGCCTGATCACCCCATCAGTCCAGCGGGACATTACTGCCGTCCCCCGGCAGCCAAAGGTGCAGAGCACCTGGGATTGAGCCCAAGGACTTCAGCCATGGCACATCACTCTGCTATGCTCTTCACTTCACAGCCAACTGCCCCCAGCTCCAGAGCATCTTTTATGAAAAACAGCAACGCCATACCATGGCCAGGACGGAACAGGCTTTGAGGCCAATCATCTTCTCAACCAAAATTTACACCTTCATCTCCACTCCAAATATTCACAATCCGTTATTTTGCCCTCCCCTGATTTTCTGCCCTCTACTATACATGAAAGTCCCAAAATATACCACAAGGTTAAAAACTGTTCTTGGGGTAGTAGCCCATTTGGCCAGGGGAAGAACGAGCAAGAAAACCTCACCACATAACATCACCTTTTCCTTTCTGCCCTGATGGGTAGAAAACACTGGACCATACTGCTCTGCCACCCATCTCCTCACACTGCCGTGATGACGCTCCTCTGGGACAGCGGATCTGCTCCCAGCCGCTGACATTACTCAGCCACCCAGACCTGCCCACTACAGGCATGCCTCCGTTTCTGCAAGTTTCTAGAGCTGCCTGTGCCAACTCCTTTCTCTTCCTACTCCCTTGGGTCAGAGGCATAGCCCAGGGAAGACAGTTTGGCTGTGGGTATTCCTGTGTCAGACTAATCCCAGCTGCCACAGAGGCCCTGGGAGTCTGTCAGCAGCCAGAATAAACTGAGGTGGGTCTGACTCATGCCAAATCCCAAGCCAGCAAGGGGAATATACAGGTGCAGAAGTGGTGTAAAGCCACTTGTCTGCTTCAGCACACTGACACGTACCAGGCACAGCTCAGCGTATCCAGGGGACAAGGCCCAGCAGCACAACGCCCCAAAGAGACAGAGGACTCCTATGGTCTCGCTGCAGGTGCCTGCCCCATAGAGGATGGGACCTTGGGGAGCCAAGGCTGTCTGACAGATTTGTGCATGACAGCACATCTATGTTCGCCCCAGGTTTATTCCACTAGCTTTTCTAGTCCTAAGATATATTTTAAGCTAAGCAGCTCTCACCCCGGCACCCAGCTCCAGACAGCCCTGGCAGCACCCAGGCAGAGATGAGGAAATGGTGTACCGAGCAGGGAATAAGCACGCCACAGTCAACACTGCCGTCCCCCGCTAACCTTACCACCTTTACACCTCTCCTACCCCTCCTCGCCCTGATCCTGCAGTGGATTCGTTAAGGAGCGCAAAGTTGGTCCTCAAAGAGCTAGCACACGCCAAGCTGGCACAGGCTTCAGAGGAATTAATTCAGACGGGCAAAGTCTGATCCCTTTCAGGGAGCATGCAAGAGAGGAGGCAACGCTCAGCACTTCAGACATCAAGGGAGAGTAAGAGAAAAAGAGATGAGAAAAAACCTCGCATAGAAAAGGCAGCAGGAAAAATGTCCTGATTTGGAGAGACAGGCCTCATTGCCATGGCAACCCAGAATCGCCCCAGAGCAGCCAGATCCGACTTTGTGTGTGGTGTTAAATGATTCAACCATTAAGGGAAAATACTAAGGAGAAAAAAAATAATGGGGCTGTGGAAGGGAAAGTATTTGGCAACAAAGAGTTTTCCTCTGGGGGTACTTGGACAACTAAAGTGAACCTTTTGAGTCTTAAGTTGTATTTTTTTTTCCCCATCTTTAGGTGCAGACACATTTTTGTGCATTTGCTTCATTTCTGGAGAATGTCTGGAGAATGAGTCACTCCTTCCTCACCGCACTGCCTTCCCTCCCCAGCCTGGTGCTCACCAGCAGTGGGGCCAGATCCTGCCTCCTGGGCAACAGGGGGAGAAAAGGCAACTGGAGCCCCCGTTCCTTTCTTTAAAGCCCCCTACGAAGACCTCCCAGGGCAAGGAAGAAACTGGAAACACATGGCAAACCACATGGGGACAGTGCAGGGTGGCAGCATGTCACCAAGGAGGTGGCAACACAATACAGGGTGACAGTAGCCACCAGCATCTGCAGCCTCTGGTCCATGGTCTTGAGAAGCACACATAGGATGTTTGCAAGAGGGCTGAGGGCTGCTGAGCACATCTGGCCATGGGGTAAGCGAGAGAAGCGGTGGGAGATATACGCTCACTAAAAGTCACACAATGCAGGTACTGCTGGCTGAGAGAGGAAGGTGCATCCCTGCAGTCATTAATTAATTATCTGATCTCACCCTGATACCTTTCTGCCTGCCTTAGTCTATGAATTACTCTGAACATCATGTCAAACCTCCTCTTCCTACACCCTCGCCTCCTTCTACCCTCACTCTTGGGGTACCCTAAGCCCTTCCTCCGCAATGCTGCCTCTTGTCAAACACCCCCATTCAGCAGGTCTCCTCATCCTTTTCTTACCCCTGGCACAGTTCTGCCACCTTTTCTCAGTCCCCACAAGAAGTCCCATCCATTCTGCAGGGGCTACCCCTCAAAGGGTGCTAGCACATGGAGGTGGACTTGTACGAAGAATAGTAAGGCCAGGTGAGTGGCAAGGAAGGAATATCAGAATATGACTTTATCCTCTGGGCTTTCCCTCCTTGTAACTGAAGGAACAAATCCCAGGGGATGAGTTCCCAGAGGACCATCCCCTACAGATTCCAAAGTGCAAAGAGGTAAATTGATTGTCACAAAAAGATCCTTGTCACCTCGTGTCTAACCTGCTCGTGTCAGTTCATTTCCCTATCCAATTTATTCATCAAACGGCAGCAAAATGTTTGGCCAAAAGGATTCCTTGATAGCAGGGATACATGCAGCGTGGAAGAGGACAGGACATGCTTCTGCACGGGCATGGTTACATAGAGACACAGCCACACGTCTTCCACATGCTGTTACCTGTTCCCATACAAAACCACTTCTCCCTTGCCACAGAAACCCAAACATGCCAAGCAAGAAAATCCTTTTCCTAGTATTGCAGTCTAGACTAGACCAGGAGAGGGGGAAATGGAAAAACTAAACTCACTCCTCTACTACCAAACAAAAAAGTCATCAATGTATGATTCAAGAGATTTGTGTATTTTATAGCAGCAGCACGGCAAGAGCTGCTGGCTGGCTACTGGCACTCTGGAAGCACGAAATGCTTCCCCACAGCTTGTATTGTATATTACTGAATATTATTACAGGCAAGTCTCAAGACGTAGAGCAACACACTGCTGGACCAGTACAGTGACCAGTGAGCGACACTGTCGGACCGAAATGTGGCCCTAAGCACAGCAGGAGACAAGTACAACTCGCAAGCTCTGTTTCTCCTCCCAGTGGTCAGTATCACAGCATGTTTTTGCCAGCCTGTTTTGCCTCTGGTAAGAAAGCTGCCATCCATGGCTTCAGTTTATAACAATTAAGCAGATGAAACTTAAAATCCACATGTGCACATAAAATCTTCCAAGGGAGCTCAGGCAAGGGCAGAGGGATCAGACAGAGAGAACGGCTGGGACAAGCCCTGGTGAAGATGAGCCCCATGGCCTCATGCCAGGACATGGAGACAGCGAAGGTTAACAGCAGCATGGCTCATTGGGGGAGAATGGACCATGGGCACAAGGAACGGCACAGCCCGGTGCGGTCTCCAGCCATTCCCTAAATGAAGCCGTTCCACCATCTGCAGGCAAGCACACTTTGGCATTAAACATTTTGCATGAAGGCCTAATTAATGGAGCACAAAGTGACTTATTAAATCTAAATTAAGGAACAAACTGACTAGCAAAAAAAATTATATCTCTGATCAGGTAATGGCCATATGAAACATTTGGATGTGCCCAAAGCCCAGCAAAACTCACGTGGCAGATTCCAAATAAGCAAAAGTTTAGCAAAGGATAATCCGAGTCTTTTAAAACAAAAGAGAGGAGGCCACATGAGTTTGGGGAGTCTGTCAGATGACCAAAACTAGCAGAAATAGAAGGCTGGCTCATTCATCCTCTGTTCAGTTCCTCCCTATTTCCTTCCACCTCAGCAGTGCTGTCTCCTGCAGGCATGCACATACTCCAAAACTTTGTCAGTCCCATTATAAATGATTTTGATGTTCAGACTGCAACTGTAGGAGATAGCCCATAGAGCCAAGGGGGACTCGCTGCTCAGAGACATGTCCAAAGTTTGCTGTGCACTTCCCTGCCCCACTCAAGTCTCATTACGCCTTTCAGACTTTCCCGTCTGTCCCCTTCCCAGGGGTTCAGCCCTTTCAGCACACCCCCTTCTCTAGATCAAGGCATACATACTCCCTTATTTTCACCTTCAGGCTGGCTCCTCCTCAGCCCACCCAAGGCACCCACTGGTTAGAGCATGTCCTGGTCTCCTTCAGTGCCACCTGAGGAACCCAAACCACCACAGTTTTGCTGTAGCCTTGCCACAAGGCTAAGAATAAGGCTAGACAGAAAGCTCAGCCAGCCCAAAGGCAGAAAAAAGCGGGGCACAAAACAGATGCTTGCTTGTCAGTTATGAAGAAAACCAAGGTGCAATTCACATTTTAAGTGCAATTTTTAAGTCTCTGCATTGAAAATATAGTTAAAGGCATGTGCCCTCCTCTTGCACAGAGGATACTAACGGAATAATCCAATTACTGCTGCTGTCATCAGGCTAATTTCTTTTCTCAAAAGGTCTGGTTTTGGATAGAAATATTAAAATCTCCAAGCCTTGCGCCATGTTCTCCTTCAAAAGCTAACCAATAGGAGCACACAACACTGAGCAAGTGCCTGTTCATGACTATGTCTCATTTGCTGCTGCGATCCAAGCCACCACGGTGCAGTAGCGTGAGTCACAGAGCGCACACATGTGCGCTGAGCACAAGTGTGAACTGAATGTCCAACCCTGAGAGACAGCGCCGCTCGCATTACGTGCTCGTCTATGCGAATCACAGAGCAGGACCGCGCTGGGGTGAATCAGAGTGAGTCACCATGGGAGCACATGGCAGGGAGGGCGAGCACGCTGCAAGCGTGTTTGGGACACACTGTGCATGGGTCACTTGTGCAGAAATCACAGCTCCCAAGACACTCTGACGCAGGTCTTTGCCCGCCTTCTGTGTGCATTTTTAGCTTGTTTTCTTTAGGAAACGAAGCTCTTGCAAACCTGGTGTGTGTGTGTGTTTGTGCGTACATGAGTCAGGCTTCCCAGTAACTCTTGAACCTGCTGGCCAATTTCTACCTGATTTGACAAAGGGGCAGAGGACTCGAGGAGAATTAAATTCTTACAGTGCTGTACAAAATACAGCCCACAACAGCATGCAGTCCCAAAGCCTTTGTCTGGCCCCACAGCAGTCTGTATGATTCACCCACTCACAGTCAAAGGCTCACTGGGCAATCAAATAAACTTCATCCTGACCTGGCAGCATGCCTGTAGTGGGCAGCCCCTGTACACATAGCCCCCAGGGCACCACAGTACATCTCTCTTTTGCCCAGCCAGCAGGTATAAAAGATACAGCAGAAACTGGGAGAAAAGCAATAGGAGACCTGGGGGAAATGGGATTATTGTAGGGAGGAGGTGTAGCCAGCTCCTGAAAAATTGAAGCTGCTATGGGCACACCCACTTATTTGGACTGGACATCTTCTAGTTGAAATCGGGCGGTGGGTGGAGAAATTAGATCCTTTTAATAACCCCAGTCCTCACCACTGAGGGAAGGATGAGTTCAGCTCTTCTGAAATCTCTTCACCCAGCTCAGGTTCTCTCCTGTGTGGACTCTCTGGTGTCTACTAAGGGCTGAACTCACATTACA
This sequence comes from Pygoscelis adeliae, assembly GCF_000699105.1. Classification (NCBI taxonomy): domain Eukaryota; kingdom Metazoa; phylum Chordata; class Aves; order Sphenisciformes; family Spheniscidae; genus Pygoscelis; species Pygoscelis adeliae. The sequence goes on along the minus strand of NW_008823954.1, from coordinate 2,632,414 downwards.
ATTCTAGTATATAATTCAGTTAAAGAGTCAATTAACCATGAGATGCGAATCCACTGAAAATGGAATTCATTCATTTGGGAGCTGACAAAATTACTTGTTCCATTGCCCTTCCACGCACTCTGTCTTCTCAACAAGCTGTTCCAATGTCAGGTCATAAAACTCACTTTCAAGTGTGCCA
>NW_008823954.1:2628242-2632205 GCF_000699105.1 Pygoscelis adeliae | reverse complement strand
AGCCTCTAGTGTGGATTTGCAAAAGCGATGAGGGACTCTGGGTGTCCATTCAGAGATACAACATGAAAGGCCCAACTTTCAGAAGGTGGAGGTGCCCAGCATTTTTTCAAATTTGGGCTGCCTTAACCTGTCTCATGTTGGATGTCGGGAAAAAAAAAGGCACCTATAGTCACTGTTCACACTCAAAACACTTTAGCCTACTTCTTCAATTGCCGTTGCTTCCTGGAAGGCGGGCAGAGCCCATCCATTTACAAGGTGTCCTGTGCCTGGCAGCTTGGCAGGCAGTGCTACGTGGAAAAGGCACTCCACTCCACCAGCCCTGATGCCACCTGTTCCCAACCCTCCTGCCACCCACCCAGTCCTGCCGCGCCAAGGAACAAGCTGAGCCTGGCCCACAGCCTGGGCCATGAAGGAGCCCAAATGGAGCCAGGCAACTTAGAGATATGGAGGGCAGGCACTTCTGAGAGATGCTCTCTCCATACACTGTTATCTGACAAATGCACCATTATCCAACAAGAGCCTCTCTCTCCGCTTCCCGAGTGACTGTCTCCTTTGTTAAGAATTCATTGATCCCTCCTTTTTATCTACAGTACCTTCAGAACAGGATCATCTTCCTTATGTTTCTCCTGAGCTCACTAGGTGGTTTGTGGGGTTTTCTTTAACTGTCTTTAATAGATAACTAAAAGGTATCGGTAACCATCAGCTCAGTGGGTCCCCTGAAAGAAAGTGTGTACTCTCCTCTCTCAACCTTCTTCAATACTGCACCAGCAATGGGAGATGCCCTGCTCCCCACAAGTTTCATGAACTGGAAGTGATGGAAACACTGTATTTCCAATGGGGGAAGTCTCAGCAAGAGAAGGCCATCCCCTTCAGAGGGAAAACTAATTTATTTCAAGAGGGTCAGAGCTACATGTGGCCACTTGCAAGGAAGAACATTTCTGGGGATAGCAATTTTACCTCGCACTCAGCCCCATGCAGGGCATGTGAACCCTATGATTTGGTAGGCTTAAATAGAAGTTAAGACAATAAATCCCTCCCAAATCTCTGACCTTCGATAAATGTGAAGAGCTGGTTAATGCAACACACCAAACATTGAAACTTCAGCTCAAGTAGGTTTGTGTTGGAGGGAGCCCCCATCAGCTGGGAGCCACGAACCCTCACCACACATCCTCACGGGCAGATCTTCCCCAGCTGAGGTGGCACTTCACGTTGCCCCTGGCCAGGTCCTCACAGGCTCAGCAGCCTCATCCCTTAGCCCGGGGGGAGTAACCAGTAACGTGCAAGGCTGTCACAAACCTTTCCCCAAGCTTCTCCTCCCCTTACCCACTCGTCCGTGACGTGGTATAGACAACGCTAGATTGTGTTCGGCTACAGTGAGAGGATCACCAGCTTGACAAGCTGGTGATGCGGAGAACAGTATTAACTGAGTAATTAAATAATTTCTGTAATTACTCTCACACAGCTATAAATAATGTAAGCCCACACATTCTCTCTGGAAGCCACAATAGTGAGAGAAGAGTGTGAGGGATGCAAATGAAAAAGGAGAAATAATAATAATAATAATAAAAACACTTAACATTTATACAGAACACTGCATTTTCAAAGCACAGTGCAAACAATAATTAAGAAATGGGTAGAATGACAGACAGGAGAGGGTGAGAGGAAGGGAAGTGGGAGAAGTGAGAGGAGGGGAAGGGGGACGGGCATGGGGCAAGATTTGAGACCCAGCAAGGCTGGCAGCCAGGTGGGCACACTACCCGGCCCCATGGCAGTGCCACACCATGTGGCTCTTCAGCCCACACCTCCGTACTGCTGCAGCAAGCCGGGGGGCAAGGACGCAGCTCTGCCTCCACAGAAAGCAAGCAGCAAAGCAAGTGCCCGAGCAGGATCCAGGACAAAACACAACGCTGCACGAGCACACACCTGGAGGAGCCGGCAGCTCCATCACAGAGCATCCTCCTAACAGCTTCTGTCTGTCCTCTCCAGTGCAGAGGCTTGGCAGTGGCCATGCTGGCCCTGAGCCAGGCAGCTGGCAGCCAGTGAGGGCTGCGGGGGGCTCGCCCCCTCCTCCCAGGAGCTTTTCCCTGTCCTCACCAAGCCTGGGGCCCCAGTACAGGGCATGCTGGCTAAGGGGGTACACGGCCGAGCCAGTCCCAGGCACGCTTTGGGAGATCTGCTGGCCTTTCCCCAGGGGACAGCACTGATGCCAGTGTCCCCGTCCCCGCCCCGCAAGGAGCCATTTCTGACTCCCTTTGTGGCTCAGTGCAGAGCAGGGAGCGGGGCAGCGCTCACAGGGAAAGCATCACTGCCCGATCCCACTGCGCCGTGCCCTGCCTCAGCCCAGGCCCACTTTCCTCACCCAGTTTCCACCTGACAGCTTTCTACCCCCGTTTCACACCCCATGTCCTGTTTGCTCAGTGGTTCTGCCACCCCCCACTCACCAGCTCTTGCTCCCGTGGCAAGACAGGCAGCATCACCTGGGCAGGCACATCTCCTCCTTCTTCCTCTCTTTCTCTGCCTTTTCTTATTCCCCATCTCCTGCTTCCCACCTTTTTCCAGCCTCCCTCCCCCTCTCCTTCTTTCAGGATCTCTTCCAGATGCTCCTCCTTGTGCATTGGCTCATCACACCCTCCGTGCCCCCACACCTCACCCATGCTCCAGCCCAGATCCCCTGCTGCACAGTGCATTTCTCCCAGTTGGATGCCACTGGGACCCCATAGAAGAGCCCTGGCCCCAGCGTGGCCTGTGCAGCCCCCAGATCCAAGTGCAGTTTTAAAGCACAGCTTACAAGGACAAGATCTCTTTGAGAGATACGTGGCAAACTTCTAAAAAGACTCTGCTGTATATACGTAGTTTCTCATGTTTATAACAAGGCCAAACTTGGGACAATCTATGCAGTGGTAGCAAAAGCACATTTCTAGTTAATAGTCCTCCCCTGCAAGACACCCTCTCCAGACCGGGGCCCTTGCTCTGAGGACCACTGGTGGTCAAGCAGAAGCTTCAGAGGAAAATGTGCCAGCACTTGCAACACGGGTAAATCATGTATCTTCCTGTGCCACATTTTCAGAGAGTGCTGTTTTATTTTCCAAATAAAGAGTGAAATAAATCAATCAGCTTGAGGCATACACCTGGCATAGGAAACTTTGCTCAAACAGTCATAGTCTGGCAAAGTTACAGGAAACCCCCAAGAGGACCTTATAATGGGGAATGCTGGGCAAGCTTACAATAGACGGTACTATCAGCCCTGCATACAATAAGCTCTCCTGCATGCCGCAGCTATTCAACCACTTCTAATGGGGGTTACAGCTTCTCCTCCTGGAGTCCAGATTTTCATATCAAGCATTGTATTTACTTCAGCTAGAAAAATCCATTAATTACTCCCTAGCAATTAGGTAGCTTTTGCCTTTTGTAAAGCTCAAAAGTACTTTACAAAAACATTGTTACGGTCTTCTTGCAAAGGGCAAATTGCTGTAGACAGAAGTTGAGCAACTGTCTTAAAGTCATGTTTTTGAGCAGAGCTGCAATGAGGAGACTGGTCTACCAGACCTGCTTGATTCTGCTGGCACCCTATAGATCAGTCCTCCTCACTGTGTGTGCCTGCCTTTTTTGCTTTTTTTGTGCCCACCTTTAGACTCTCTGTCTCCTTCATTCCTTCTTCCCCCTTTCCTCTGAAACATATGTTTATTGTTATTATCAGGAACCTCATAAATACATAGCTAGAAGCTATTGCCAAAGCACAGAGAAAAATTGCCTTGACAGAGTCTTTAGGGTATTTTTTTTCCATTCACTCTCAGAACTCACTTAAATCAAACCCTCCCTTCCCCACCCTCCGCCTTTTTTTCCTCCACAATCCTAGATTCAGGAGAAGTTTTCCTGTCTCTCTTGTTTATCCCCTTTCTCCTCCACTCTAGCTATATAACACATTCTCCAGTGTTTAGTTCAGTCCTGCCTGAAAACAGCTGA
>NW_008823954.1:2627641-2628184 GCF_000699105.1 Pygoscelis adeliae | reverse complement strand
TTAATAAAACTCAGTGTCTGAACTTTTTTCTTAATACACATAGATATCATTTAATTTTATCATTTAACATATCATAATTTATCATTTAATATCTTTTCTCAACTTTATCCTGTTGCTCCTACTTCTACTTCTGGCAGCTACATCAAACATTATTTTCTCTAATCTTAGTCTACCTCAATCCACTGTGTATATAAATCATACCCTGACTCATTGTTCAGCCAATCTAAAATACGCACTTATAGCTGTTTCAGTCTTTGTTCATATATCAGTTCCTCCAGACCGTTAAAAGAGTCACAGACTACAATTATATCTTTTCCTGTACCCTTTTTTTTTCCAGCCTGTATATATGTAATTCCCTTAACTTCCTTCTGTGCTGGTTTTGGCTGGGATAGAGTTAATTTTCTTCATAGTAGCTAGTATGAGGCTATGTTTTGGATTTGTGCTGAAAACAGCGTTGATAACACAAGGATGTTTTCGTTATTGCTGAGCAGTGCTCACACAGAGTCAAGGCCTTTTCTGCTTCTCACACCACCCCACCAGCCA
>NW_008823954.1:2626511-2627587 GCF_000699105.1 Pygoscelis adeliae | reverse complement strand
ACACAGCCGGGACAGCTGACCCCAACTGAGCAAAGGGATATTCCATATGTCATCATGCTCAGCATATAAAGCTGGGGGAAGAAGGAAGGGGGGGACATTCCTTGGATTGGGGGTGGGGGGGGAGAACATTCACTGGGACAGAGTGATGGCATTTGTCTTCCCGAGTAACCGTTACGTGATGGAGCGTGATGGAGCCCTGCTTTCCTGAAGATGGCTGAATACCTGCCTGCCAATGGGAAGTAGGGAATGAATTCCTTGTTTTGCTTTGCTTGCGTGCGTGCACGGCTTTTGCTTTAGCTATTAAACTGCCTTTATCTCAACCCATGAGTTTTCTCACATTTACCCTTCCAATTCTCTCCCCTGTCCCACCAGCGGGGAGTGAGCGAGCAGCCATGTGGTGCTTAGTTGCCGGCTGGGGTTAAACCACGATACCTTCATAATCCATCCCCTCCAAACTTGGTTAATGAGGCAGATAAAAGGCAAAGAGAATAAGAGATTCCCTGGAAAGAATTGTTTCTCTCTGTCTCACGGTTACTGGGGAATAACACGCGGATTTAAAGCAGTGGCATCGGGCAATTTCACACTCCACGTTTTCAATTTCATTTTGAGGCCAGTTTAGGGTAGGGACAAATTTGAGTGTAATTAATTTAGATTTTGTGAGACAAGTAACCGCTTGGGGTTGTAATAAAGGACTGCCTGCTCCAGAATGAAGAAACTAATCTCCTTGTCCGGCTGGGGATGGCACAAATTGATTTAATACTTTTGTGTTGGGTTTTTTGTTTTGAAGAAAGGGGTTATAATAATGATTATAAATAACTATGGGTCAGATCTCCTCAAGCTCCCAGATTTTCTTTAGATAAGTGCTCACAGATTTGGAGATCTACCTAAACATCATCAGTGTGAAAATGAATGTTAGAATCTAGCAAGAAAGAACTTTTTCACAAAAGCCCCATTACTTGCCAGGTCCAAGCTGGGTGGAAATCAACCTTTTCCTCATATAATTTCAATTCTTCTATTTCCAGACAATGGCAACACCGCATTTAGACATTAGTAGGAAAGAGGTTAATTCAGCTTCT
>NW_008823954.1:2604001-2626498 GCF_000699105.1 Pygoscelis adeliae | reverse complement strand
GGTTTTGCTTTCAGAGCTAGGCAAGGAAAGGTCTTCTGTCACTCAAAAGAAAACTTCACTATAACAACAGAAGAAAACTAACACTCAGCACTCCTGGAATAAGAATTCTATGACCCAAAATAAAGCAGTTTATAAATAGCTACAAAAGGCTGATGTAAAGGAATCAGACTTCAATTTCGCTTGGTGTTTGTTGTCTGGGACAACTTCTGCTGAGGGAAGGTATCCACACCTCCGTATAGGCTGCTGCTTCTTCCGCATCCTACCCCTGCCCCAGCACTGCCACTGCCCAAAAGTGCCCCAGGGCACCTTGGCAGGGTGTGAGCCTCACCAGGGTCCCTCCAGGTTTTCTCCTCCCCAACACTGTGACACTCAAGCAAAGATGGTGCCTTCAGGCTTCAGGCATCTAAGGCTCTGCATTTCCAAAGCTCAGGGCAGATGTGAAGTTCATTCAGTAGAAATTATTGGGGGGGGGGGAGGAGAAGTGATGGGGATATTTCAAGGCAAGTTACATTTCCATAGATTTTTTTTTTTAAAAGGTGATTTCTTGTTGCCTTTTTTTTTAAGCGACAGAAAAAAAAAAAAAGGTCAAACTCTCTTTCTTGAAAACAATACACACAAAAAAGTGAAGGCCTTGAAATGGAGTTCCTCCCAAGCAAATGGGAGATGAAGTAGAGGGAAATGTTAAAAATTTAAAAAGCAGACTATTTTAATAGGATATTTAATAAAAGAAACAATACATTTCTTTGAAAAGTCTTTTTTTTCATTGAAATAATATTGACAAGAGTACTTGAGCTCTTGTTCAGAAAATGAGAGCTAACATTGAAGGATTTAATGGCCCTGGGGAGAGGTTAAAGCTCTTAAAAGGTCATTTCCAGGTTTCCTAGTATCTGAGTGATTTTAAGTGCTGTAATTATATGTACAGTAATAAAAATTGTTCTAGGGAAATTCTCAGATGTTAATTAAACTCCACAGAAATACGCTACCTATATTCCCTTTCTTTATACGAAAAAATCTAATTTTGTATGGACAGATTAGACACAGATGTAAACATAAATTATGGCTCCACCTGGCCTGTTATTACATGTGTATACTCAAGGGAAAAACAACATTGGCATACAATAGTGGCTTTTATTCTCTGTATCTCTGTGACCTACCTTTCTTCTCCCTCCCCAACTTTTGCAGCACACTTGTAGTTTGAGGACACCCGATATTTAGTTCATCATTTGTGAGCTACACAGAGCTTTTGTTTGGCAGCAAAAGAAAACTAAGTACGAAAAGCAAAAGCGTATTAATCGTGTCCTCAATAAAATTATTAAAAGCTTGAAGGGAAACTGCTGGGGTTTTTTTATTTTATCTTTTAAAATCAAACTCATCTTTGCTGATCACTAGATTAGTCTAAGAAACATTTAAACTATTACTATCATCAAATGCAGTTTCAGAGAAATGAAAATGCTTTGTGAAGTTACGTGAACTGCATATAATTTTGCTTTGGAGGGAAAAAAGGGGATAGAAATCTTCTAACAACATTGAACCATTCAACATTTGCAGATCAAAATGTGTCTTTTTTTTCCCCCCTTCTAAGCAGCATTTTGTTTGGAATTTATTTTACTTCAGTTCATCAATTCCATTCAAAGGGAACTTTTTCTTTTGTTTTTTTTAACTGAATTTCCTTCACACAAGGGCTCTAAAAATTTCATATGTCATCCCTGATGGAAATGAAACAAATTTACATCCAAAAAAATGAGGCTTGCATTCCCCATGCATCTCTATTATTTAACCTTTGGAAACCTGAGAGTGAAAGTGCTTTCCTTTTAATTACAGATGTTCTGCTTTTAGCAGCACTGTCCCAGTGTCTTTGACTTTGTCCTGGTTTCAGTGTGTATCTAGGTGCTCAGCTTATCCAACTAGTTTTGGCTTCCCTGTACCTACAGCATGATTTTGCTCCCCTCTGACCGGCAGCTAGTTTTCTTCCCTGGTGCTTCACACCTATTGTCCAAGTTTGGACTTGCGGCCCACCAAAATACCAAACACCACCATTGCTGCACCAGCACGTCCCAGGCATGGAGCAATCACAGCGACCTTCAGCATTGAAAGAGAAAGAGACAACGTGTCTTGGAAACCTTGACAGAAAACAAAAAGGAATGGGACAGGGATTTATGAAGTGGGAACAGAGGAGAAATTTCAGCTTTGGTGTGAGTGGGAAAAAAAGAGCAAGGTAGTGGAGGGAACAGCAGAAAAGTCAGGTTTATGCTGTGTGAGAAAAGGAAGGCGAATCTGGCCTAGAAAGAATCACGGATTTTAGATTTCAGGTTTTCAGTTTCATGCAGCTTTTATACAGATTTATTATGGGTGCATCCCAATTTAATAGATCATTCTTTCCTACAATTTTATTTCCATCGTTATGGCTACCCTGTGCAGGCAAGCCCTGGAGAAAATACCAAGGGATGCAGAGACGGAGGAGAATGATTTTCAGCTGGGAAAACATAATCATCCTCTTCTTTCAATATTTTTCCTGGGTGCTGCCTGTGCACCACTGTGTTACTATAAAGCCGCACAGGACAAGAAGCTTTGGCAAAATAACGTGACTGCGGAGAAATAGCAAGGGACAGTTCCACCAAAAATGATGGTCACCAGCTGTGCTATAAAAGAACCCAAGGCATTTTCTGCTCTTACCTTTTCTGCTTTCATTACCACCAAGTTGACTTTTTCTGTTATTTTTAAAAAAATAAATAGTCTATCATTACAAAACAGACCAGTCAGCCAAATGGTGTCATCATTTTTTAGGCAAGAAGCTAAATCTTCTCCAACACAGTAAGTGTCCTAAATCCAAACAACAACTCCCTCTGCTCTTAAGATACCTATAAATGTACATTGTTATTGTTTTTCCTTTTCTGTGACTGCTCCTTTACCTCCTAGTTCTGGACAGAAGTAATAGTAGGTAATATTGAAAATATATCGAAGAAAAGCCCAGTCTCAGATCTGCAAACACAAGGTACTGGTTTGTGTGCTTATCTGAACTGGAGCTTGGTTTGCAGCCTTGAAGGTTTCCTTCCACCACCAGCATCCTAACACAGAGCATCCTCATCCGTCAGCTATTTCCACACTGTGATAGGATTGAATTTCTGCTTTCAAAACAACTGGGGAGAAAGGAGAAATTATTTTAAACATAGGAATGGGAGCAGATATGCTCACCAGTCACAAGTGCATTGCAGTCCTCTGGACAATGCAAACTAACGCTTAAGATCAGGCAACACAAAGCTATAAAAAGAAAGGTCAGTGCAGCAACTTCAAGCAAACTGAAGAGACCAGAGGGCTTCAACAGGCAGAGTTCTTGGATCACAAGAACCTAGCATTGGTGGTGGCGCACGTTTCTCTCCTCTCCATCTCATCTATTCCAGATTAAACACAGATCATCAGTGATCCGTGCTATTCCCTTTCTCATCAGGGGTCCAGGTGAGATGATGCTATACTCCTAGTCCCTTTTCAAGGTGTCAGCACCAAGACAAGGACCAGGTGCTTCCCTGCAGGGCTGAAACAGTGCAGCCACTCTTCTACCCTGCCCCACAGCTGCAGGGCTTGCTCCTCCAAGAGGAGCTAATGCAGGGGCTATTGGACCCCCTCAGCCATCGCTCCCAGGCCACCCAGCCCCAACCAAATGACTGCTGCAGTTCCTGCTGTTTGGCGTCACTACTGGCACGCTTGTCAGAGACTAAGGGGACTGAACTGGCTATGACAAGATTCTCCCTCGGCAAAATGGTCTCTCCAGAGCTCGAGTGAGGCATATCATGTGCCTCACCGTTTTTCTGGAACCAAACCCAGATCGCAGTGTGCACACAGATCATTTGGTCATTTTCTTCTGACGCCAAATTAGGCAGAGATTAAATGTAACACTTTAACAGCTAAACAGGTGGGATTAGAGACATGAGCACTGAGGAGAGAAACAGCAAACACATATGCAAGTGACGATACTTATTTTTCAGAGGAAAAAGGCAAAACACTGGGAAAACAAGAAGATATAAACATTGTCTACAAAATCTGATCAAATGCAATATTAAAGAGCATGAGTTGGAAAAAAAAAATCAGGAAATCCAGATGTTGCATTTTCAGCAGCATACCTCCACCTGCTATGTTACACCTAGGGCAGGATTCATGGCATTTAACTTGAGGCATCACGAGCAAGTCGGGGTACAGCCTTCTTCAGTAATCAGTGGGGAGACACAGGACTATCCCATGAACATTTCACTGCACTCTGAGGTGGCTGTGGTGAATTTTTCTCAGGTGGTACCTCCTTCCCCACTGATTGTAACGATGCCTAGACCTCCAGCCAGCAGGTAGCAAACTTCCAGATGCATGTTAAATGAGATGAAGCCAGCCGATGGTGCACATTTCTGTCTACGTATACAGGGGAGAAAGAAAACTGAGGCTTGAAATCCTCTCTTTTTTTTTTTTTTTGCTTGCCCTTTCTTGTCTCAATTTACAGCTTCACAATATATTACAAAGCCCTTTCTACACATGGGCCCAAATTTCCTCCCAGACACACTTATTAAACCCTTATTGAAGGTGAAAAAGAATTCCACATGCTACTCCAGGGAGGATTTTTTTGGCGTTAACCTCCAGAGAAGAGAGGCTTATCTGTCACACCAAGGCGTTAGTGGTTTGTAGTGTTCTTGAGGTTTGCATTGGCACTACTGATCACAAACGCACAGGGAGCATAGCAAAGCTATAAGTGCAGGTCTGAACCCGTGAAATGCTGAGCAAGTTCAATCACAGCTGACTGCTGTGGGTGTTGAGGGGATGCTGAAAGAAGCAATCCATGCTTGCAGGATCAAACCCCAGCCACACAGCTCATCTGCAAAGAACATGACTAAGAGTCACTAAAAGCAAAGCCTCTGTCAAGGACCTCTGTGGAAAATAGATTGTTTAAGGACTTACCAGGCTGACTTCAGTATTTTTGGTAGAATATCAATGTATATACTCTCTACCATATTCTAATTCAATTCATCAAATAAATATTATTCATTAAAGATTACACACCTGTGAATCAGAAGCTGTAAAGGTCAGCCTTTTTCAATTTATGTTAAAAAAAAAATAAATCTTGGCCTTTCCTAAGACTGCAGATCTTCATATGTAACCTGCTTCTCCTGTCTGCAAAACTACAAAAAAAGGAGTTTGATGAAACAGAGGTCTCCATTCATAAAGCTTCCACCTTTGAGCTCCCTGTGGGCTGCCTGCCCACCAGAACACTCTTTAGAAGCAAGTCAGTGGGGTACACAGGGCAGTCATGGGAGATGCTGCTTTCCCAAGGAGAGACTAGAGATAGGTAGAAAGAAAAATCTTTGCAAAGTTCAATAGGCCAAGTTCCTCTTTGAATTACAACAGCATAAATCTGATCTAATCCTGCCAAAGGCAATGGGGCTATTGTGTATTTACACTGCAGGAATCTGAAAACAGAATTTGGCCTGCCATGTTCAAAGTCTCAAGGACCTTTTCCCAGTGCTTTGGAGGTCTGGCATCAGTAACACTTACACTTGTTCAAAGAGAATGTAAAATGCCACCATAAGTGTGAAATGCAGCACTCAAGTAATGCTTCAGACCTGTTTTACACAGACATCGATAACCATACAACACAGCAGGCAGGAGAGCATTGAGATGCAGCATTGCTGCCTGACTGTCCTCCAAGACAGAAAAGCTTCATTGTGGGTGGAATGAGGCAGAATGACTTTATCACATGTGCAACTATTCAAGTAGAGAGAGAAAAAAATGCCTGTGATTATTTTATTCAATGACTACTTTAGTTCAAAGGCTGATATGAGAAAATAACGTTGCATATTAACTGTATGTTATTTGGCAACTGAACGGTTGGTCAAAAAGTGAGAAAATAATTTGTGATTAATTTATTCCTATTTACTCACCTACGATAACCTGCACTGAATTATTTATTTATAAGGTAAATATAGCAGAAAGTGCATGGATTTCTTAGCCCAGTAGATCTCTTTCTGAGGAAAAGCTGCCACAGTGGCTGGCTTAATTGTCCCCCTTCATTCAGTTAGACCCAATTCTGCCTAGTTAAATGTCTCTGATTCGCTTAAGAGTGACCTGTAGAAGAAAAAGACTGTCGGCTTGTGTCCCTGTTTACTTCTTTGCGATGCACGAAGTGCGGTTAAGAGGGTTCAGGGGGGAAAAAAAACTGAGGCTTTAAATCCTTTCTTTTTTTTTTTTTTGCCTGCCCTTTCATGTCTCAATTTACCAGCTTCACAGTATATTACAAAGCCCTTTCTACACATGGGCCCAAATTTCCTCCCAGACACACTTATTAAACCCTTATTGAAGGTGAAAAAGAATTCCACATGCTACTCCAGGGAGGATTTTTTTGGCATTAACCTCCAGAGAAGAGAGGCTTATCTGTCACATCAAGGCGTTAGTGGTTTGTAGTGTTCTTGAGGTTTGCATTGGCACTACTGATCACAAACGCACAGGGAGCATAGCAAAGCTATAAGTGCAGGTCTGAACCCGTGAAATGCTGAGCAAGTTCAATCACAGCTGACTGCTGTGGGTGTTGAGGGGATGCTGAAAGAAGCAATCCATGCTTGCAGGATCAAACCCCAGCCACACAGCTCATCTGCAAAGAACATGACTAAGAGTCACTAAAAGCAAAGCCTCTGTCAAGGACCTCTGTGGAAAATAGATTGTTTAAGGACTTACCAGGCTGACTTCAGTATTTTTGGTAGAATATCAATGTATATACTCTCTACCATATTCTAATTCAATTCATCAAATAAATATTATTCATTAAAGATTACACACCTGTGAATCAGAAGCTGTAAAGGTCAGCCTTTTTCAATTTATGTTAAAAAAAAAATAAATCTTGGCCTTTCCTAAGACTGCAGATCTTCATATGTAACCTGCTTCTCCTGTCTGCAAAACTACAAAAAAAGGAGTTTGATGAAACAGAGGTCTCCATTCATAAAGCTTCCACCTTTGAGCTCCCTGTGGGCTGCCTGCCCACCAGAACACTCTTTAGAAGCAAGTCAGTGGGGTACACAGGGCAGTCATGGGAGATGCTGCTTTCCCAAGGAGAGACTAGAGATAGGTAGAAAGAAAAATCTTTGCAAAGTTCAATAGGCCAAGTTCCTCTTTGAATTACAACAGCATAAATCTGATCTAATCCTGCCAAAGGCAATGGGGCTATGCTGGATTTACACTGCAGGAATCTGAAAACAGAATTTGGCCTGCCATGTTCAAAGTCTCAAGGACCTTTTCCCAGTGCTTCGGAGGTCTGGCATCAGTAACACTTACACTTGTTCAAAGAGAATGTAAAATGCCACCATAAGTGTGAAATGCAGCACTCAAGTAATGCTTCAGACCTGTTTTACACAGACATCGATAACCATACAACACAGCAGGCAGGAGAGCATTGAGATGCAGCATTGCTGCCTGACTGTCCTCCAAGACAGAAAAGCTTCATTGTGGGTGGAATGAGGCAGAATGACTTTATCACATGTGCAACTATTCAAGTAGAGAGAGAAAAAAATGCCTGTGATTATTTTATTCAATGACTACTTTAGTTCAAAGGCTGATATGAGAAAATAACGTTGCATATTAACTGTATGTTATTTGGCAACTGAACGGTTGGTCAAAAAGTGAGAAAATAATTTGTGATTAATTTATTCCTATTTACTCACCTACGATAACCTGCACTGAATTATTTATTTATAAGGTAAATATAGCAGAAAGTGCATGGATTTCTTAGCCCAGTAGATCTCTTTCTGAGGAAAAGCTGCCACAGTGGCTGGCTTAATTGTCCCCCTTCATTCAGTTAGACCCAATTCTGCCTATTTAAATGTCTCTGATTCGCTTAAGAGTGACCTGTAGAAGAAAAAGACTGTCGGCTTGTGTCCCTGTTTACTTCTTTGCGATGCACGAAGTGCGGTTAAGAGGGTCTTCTCAATAAAGGGGTTGTCCCTAACTCTCTCTGGCACCGAGCCTACAGGGAAAAGGGCAGCCCACTTCTCTCGGATATTTCCACCGGCCCACTGCAGCCCAGAGGCCACTGTTAGCCACGCTGGCTAGCCAAATGCACACTCAGGTGTGAATTGCTGGGCCCCCTGTTCCTCCCACGGGGAAGACTTGTATCAGGTCCAGCTGCACACCATGGAGGCTCCCTTAAGCTGAGAGTTATCAGCTGGCCAAAGATGCTGCTCTTTCTGCACCTTGCCCTGTTCATAAGCACCGGTGGGAAGGCTTGTTTGTGTAGTAATTCCCCAGAAGATTGTCTGCGGCCTGGGAAAACAGCGAAATGTCAGTGATATGAAGGAGTAAAGTAACGCAGGGGAAACAAGGACTTAGCTGGACTGGTTCAGACTGGCTAGTTGCTTTAGCTAACACCTATTTAACTTCAGGAGCTAATGAACACTTCTGAGAGAGGATGGCTTTATTAAAGATTCAATTATTTTCCAATTAAGATGTAAGAGCTGTATTAAATGTCCCTGAAAATACCACAGTGTCCTCCAGCTGCATGCAGGAAAAACCCAAGCTAGCATCCTTGGCTCTTCTAAGGTAAAACACAGACAAAAATAAAACCTTTTAAAAAAAAAAAATCACAATTGTCAGGGGCTCTTTACCCTGCCTAAGGAAGAAGAAAAGGGCTGATCCTTTTGCAGCTCTCTTCTACCCGCTCCTTTCCCTCCTCGGTTTTTCCCTGTTGCAGATAATTCCACATGATTAATAGGCTCTTCTCAGTGGTGCTACACACAGTTAGCTCTTTTAATCTCTCTTTGAATCTGAGACTCTCTAATGCCCCAACCCTTTGGCCCCATGAGACTACACCTGAGGATCACAGAATAAGATATTTCTTTCTGGTTTAAGTTTCAAGCTGCAGGTCTGTGATAGAAGGAAGCTCAAATTTACCTTATCTGCCATGATCATAGAGGAGCCTCCATGAATGCCCAGGATGGGAGTGAGGGTCTGGGCAGAGATGAAGTCCAGGATCTGGGCAATGGCTTCCTGGTCTGTGTCATCAGCAAATACCACCCCTTGAATCTTCCGGTCTGACATGAGGTCACAGATGCGGGTGATGATGCTCTTGGGATCTGTCTCATTCATGGCCACCAGCTCCACCCGAGGCACCACTGAAAGGTGGTGGAAGTCATCTTTCTCGTGGGCATCTTTGATGGCCACTTCGTCTGAGGTCCCCACCAGGATGACCGCAATGCCAATGCTCGGGTGGCTTTTCTGGGCATGGGCCCCGCTCCCTGTTGTTGCGAGGACTGCCAGCACCAGCCAAAACCTTGGAGAGTAGCACTCCACCCTGGGCCTCATCTTCGGCTCTTACACTCCCTGAGCAAGGAAGAAAAAAAAGGAAAGGGGGAAAGTAAGAGAAAGGGAAAGTGATTAATTGACAAGTCAATCATGCACTCAGCCTTCAAGGCAGCTCCACTGATATTCCCCAGGGTTAGTACCCTCCTCCCACCAGTCCTTCTTGCCTGATGCCCAGCCTTTTGACTACATTCAGGGCTCTGTTAAAGTTGGAGGGCTCAGACCAGTCCAGCCTCTACTTCAGAGTTTGGAGTCACTTCAGAGAACAGCTGTCAGCAGAAGATGGGATCGTGTCATCTCTCAGGTCCCATGTCACTCTGAGACCTAAGTCAAAAGTGATAGAGAATTGTCCTTTGACAGCTGATCAGCTGTCTTTGTGGAACTAATTGGTTATGTCAAGCCCATGTCTAAGTGCTCACCCTCAACACAAAAGAATTACTGGTGCTTGTAATCAGTTTGGCCTTCTGCTGGAGGTATAGGCAGGGTGGCTGAAGGGACCAGGCAGATACGGACTCCCTTTTACTTTCTCCGCACAGCCCCTCCAGAATAAAGTGAGGACAAATGGGCAAGGCCATTGGATGTATATGTATGTGTGTATCCATTGCAGACAACCTTCCTACCACCAGGACACAGACAGCTCCAGTCTGTAGTACAGTCAGCCATATGACTTTCACCCATACAAGGTTCATTTCTTTTTAAAAAGCCAGGAATACAAAATTTCCCGGTGATCATGGCCAAAACTGGATCAGTGTAGTGTAGAGAAGACATTCCCTGCAAGCCCATATGACAGCTATTTTTGCCCAGAAGCAGAAAGACCCACAGAGCTTACAAAGCTTCACCCTCAGCTACTACAGCCAGGGATGTTACACTGATCTTTTCCCTGAACTTGTCCACTTTATATTGTAATCATAACAGTAGAAATGGAAAAACCTGATGAGGTCATGTCTCCAGCCCCTGTCTGAGCAGGACTGTTCCCTGTGGGATTGTTCCTAGCTCTTTCTTTATTCAGTCTCGTTTTAATAATAGTTCACATTTCCACAGCACTTTTCATCCTCAAGGCACTTTACAAACACTAACAAATTAATCCTTGCAGCACCTATGCAGCGTAAATATCAGAACCCACCCCTGGTCTGAGGACAAAAACAGAGCAGCATCCCCCCAGCCACCCACCACCCCTGTGGGAGGCAGCACTGCTCAGTGTGCCCACCCAGGGCCATGCTGCTGTCCCAAGGAGATTTCAGGCATTTCAAACTAAAGACAACTCTCCCTCAGCGCAAAAGGTCCTGCTCAGCTATTCATGCCCATAACTCTGTTCTTCAGCAGCCAGGCACACTTGGAATAAATACATCAGCCCTGTGCTGCTTTGCACTATACCTCTGGTCTTGGAGGTCCAGAAACTGGACCCTTCCATAATGTTCATTGCTGCACATACCTCTATCAAACGAACAGAAAGCCACGACAGCAGGAACAAGACTGGCAAGACTTTGGGTAAACTAGAATTCTGTCCAACAGCCCTACCTAGCACCAGCCATCCCTCATCTTGCCCTGCCCAGGAGAACATGTAGGCTCAGCACCTGCTCCCTCATTGCCATGCTAAGCAGAGAGAACGTATCCTGCATTGATATTGCCAGATAAATAAGCAGATAATAAAATAGATAATAAATATGCACCGGAGGAACCAAATCCACTTAGGAGGCTGAAAGGGACCGCAGGTGTGAAGCGCCAATTGATTCTAAACTCTCTGACGGATCCACTTTCTGAGAGATGCTCACAAGGAGAACCAAGAGACTTCGAGAGTTTGGCAAAATGAACAGCTAACTTCATTCCGGCAGGACTGTTATCCTCCAATTACGAGTCACTAAATTAGATTCCTTCACAGTGAAATGCAGTCCCCACTCCTGCAATGCTTTATTAACTTTAATGCACTCTATACGCTCTCTGTCTCTCACTCGCTTGCTCACTCACTTTAATGCTATATTTGTTCTCTTTAAAATATGTCTCCTGCAATCCTTCTGCATAGCCTCACACAGTATATTACGCTTGGTTAGGCAATGGCTAGCTGTGATGCCCAGGGAGCACAGTGTAGGTTTTTCCCAGCCCCTCTCCCACCAGGAATACTTTACAGGGCCTTCCAACCCAGGGCTCGGATAGCAGCAATGCAGGAGCTATGCAGGCAATCGTGGCAGCTGCCTGTCTTCATGCCAAAACACAGATTTCTCCCACTGGGAAAACGCCAGCCAAGAAACCCATTCCTTTCTCTTCACCTGCATGAAAGCCAATAAGTCTCTAGCATCTACGGCCAAGCAGCAGAAAAGAGATCAGATCCTGAAGAGCACTTAGGTGCCAATCTGCTGGGTGTCTAGCTCATGAGATGTGCCCCCAAGGGAGATTCTTCCATTCAACGCAAGATGATGGAGTTCCTGAACAGTGCCAGATCCTCAGGCTTTGGCCAGATATGCAGGGAGGAGCTGGGGCTAGGAAGAGGCTAATGCAAAGAGGAGGTCATCAGTGCCTCCGCAGCCAACCTGACACCTCCAATTTGGATCCTCAGCCATGAGCTGGTTCAGGCAGAGCAATGCTTAGGTAGCCTGTGTTGTACCCAGGAATGTCATAAGGCAGGGGAACTCAAATAAATCACACCCAACCCAGGGCTGGTGGCACCCCATTAGGTGAGGGGTGGCCTCCGCCATTCAGCCCCAGCACACTCCCACTCAAAGACTGCAACAGGGGTGCTCACGGTGCTACAGTCCCTTCCCTACCCTCCTCGGGGATGACTTCTGTTCACAGGCAGTAGCCACTATCCATACTTCTGCTCACATGCAAGTGCCGGCTGTTTGAGAAAGGGACAGACGTCCCAGCACCACCCCCACCTCTCTTTCCTCCTCTAGTCTGGCTCACTACAAGCCCCTTTTGAATGTGTGCTAGTAGGAGAGGCAGGGGTGAACCAGCACAGACTTATTATCAGATTAAGGTGACCCCAGAACTATTGTGAAAATGTGTTTTTGCATACACAGCAGCAAGTTTTATCTATTAATTTCTACACTGTTCAAATGCAAAAGTTTGAGGCACCCAATCAAGGAAGCACTGGAGGCAGCAAGCGGACCTCCTCCTGAGTGGTGTTCTTGTTTCCAGTGAATCTTTGCAAATACACATGGAGAAATTCACAAGCACCTGACAAGGCTGCAGTTGTAAAACAGGGCATTTGCCCTTAGTTGTTTCAAGTAACTTTAACACTGCTAAAGTCTAATTTCACCAGTCAAGAATGATTTAAAAAACGTGCCAGTATATTTTAGGACAAAGTATTTTACACGAGCAGGTTTTTCCCTTGGTGGTGGTGTGGGGCAACACAGCGTTTGGAGTCTTTTCTGTGATTTTGCCACTCCAAAACAATTTAGCAAATCCCAAACTCCAGTCTGGCAAGTAAAATCCTTTATACATTACTCCACGCTATTATATTGTCCCCTACTCCCTGGAAAATAACATATGACAGGGCCATTAAACAAAGTGGTTTCACAGACATATCTATATTTAGGTATAAACATGCCTGTAAAACCATTGTATCTCTATAATCTCATTTTACTTACCAATAAAACATATCCACCATTGTAGAGGAATGCAGCATCTACTTAATGCTGCACAGCAATGTTACACAATCACTGTTAAAATGGGAAGGGAAAGCTAACTCCTCCAACTGAAAATGCAAGAGGAATGTAGGTAGTCAGACAGTAATTATTCAGATTGGAATTTGGCCAGGACCAAAGGTTAGATTGCTTAAAAATGTCATGAGAACCTTATTTGACACTGCATTTTTACGTGGATCAGGTTTAAGATAAGTATTAATAGAAAACTATTAGGCTGCACAGGCAAAATACAGCTCAGCTTTTAGAGATATTTCTGGACGATATTTCAAAATATAGAAAGTACACAAATAGGTCACTGTGCATTCAACCAGTCTAACTGTAAATAAAGTACTACTCAGGCAGTGTACAGCAAAGTTAAGCAATCTTCAGGTCAGATAAAGAAACTGAGGCAGAACATGGGCTGGTCCCAGGAGTTTGGTGGCAGTTCTGTCATGTGCCAATGCTGGTACCTCCTTCTGCTGCAATTTTGCCAGCTGGGCAGCCTTGCACAATAGCCCCTTGGGAGGGTATTTGCAGGCCCCCCAAAACCCGATCTCCAAGCTCAAGACAGCAAGAGTAAAGGAAGTCCTGTAATACTGCAGTCCCAGACAAAAAACTGTCTTGAAGGCAACTTTCCTAATTAGGAGGAAGACGATGCTTGGGACAGGAGGTTGAACAGCGTGCACTAGCCACCAGCAAAGGGAACTTTGCAGGGACATTGGCTCTATACTGAAGGAAGAAGAGCATCACCTACCTCCAGCCTCCCTCTCCTGTACTTCCCTGGAGGGCCATGGGGAAGTTCATATCCCAGTGCTTTCTGGGCTCTGCTCACTGGGAGCTCTGATGACGTCCCACCACTGGCTAGAGAACTTCAAGCCACAGAATCTGAATTCAATAGCTAATATTGCATCTGCACCAACTGCAATGCTAATTCCCAGCCCTACCCTCATCCCTGATCACTAGCCCAATTCCAGGACTCACCACCACCCTCAGTCCCACTACTACCTAAAGACAGATGTCCTGCCAGCCCCAGTGTTAGCCATCAGTATTACTATACCCTTCAGTATTTGCTCATCTTTGTCAGCATCTTAATTCACACTGGCTTAATTTCTCAGACAGTTTGAGCAGTATCAGACAATGAATCAAAAAGCAATCCTTGTGTTTCAGGCCCTAGTTGGGGGTAGGAAGAAATCCATCTCACCTGTGAGATACTCTACGAAGCTGGAAGGTGCTTTGTGCCTGGTATTCGACACGCCGCCAGGGAATAACAAGTGCACTGGAAGAAGCTGTAGGGAAGCTAACATTGCACTAGACATGCTACTGGGCTGTCTCGCAAGGAAATACCTGTATGTCCAGACCAAAGAACAACACTATTTCTGTATTTACCAACTGCAGAAGACTAGTGCATATTTAATCTTTTTGTCTACTGCACCTGCCTTACAGGTAAACTGGAGGAGCTAAGAAGACCCGTGCGAAGAAAGGGGCAGGACTGATTGCAACGCCATAAACTGTTACTCCTAAGAGCTGGGGCTTAAAGCTATGAATGACGCCATAATTTACACCTAAGTTTCTTCAACTCCCTGACTTTTGGCAACGCAATTTCAGCTTAGGACAACCTCTCATTCTCATGGTTACTGCCGTCTACCCAATCCAGACACACTGCATATTGTATACCTCTGAAGAAGCATTCCTCGTGTTCTAACACTGCTTTAACCATTGTCCTACTGCACCTTCAGCCCAGGTTATTTGTACACTGACAACTCTTTCGCTGCTGTTCCCCATATTACTGCTTACCAGGTGGGTGACATAAGTGCCCATAAATCTTCTTCTGGCTCACAGCCCTGTTGTTCCAGGAATTTTGTAAACAGAGACAAAGAAGAAGGGGATGGATCTGGAGCATGATGGATGTGTCTCGGAAGCACCTGCACACACACATGCTGATAAACAGAATGAATGATGCTGCAGGAAAATCTCCATACTTTCAGAGTAGGAAGATGGCAGAGACCAGAGACATCGGAAAGTGCCATTCACAGAGCAATCCAGCAGCAGGACCAAAATGGTTCATTATGGTGACTCTGAGCAAACGCCCCCCCAAGGCATTTCAGTAGTTTTAGATGAAAACTGGTGCAGTTTAGTTTATCTTAACTAGCTTTGAACATCACTTACATTCTTATTCTGATATATATATGTTCCTACGACAGCAGTAGAAACATTTCTCCAAGGCTTTTTGGGCAGGTCTTCTTTCTGCTCTTCACAACTACTCCCTCTCCAACGTGTACCTTTGTCCATGCCTGTAATGCCCCACAAACTCATTTATATCTAACTTACAAAATGCTGCTTCTTTTTCCTTATTTCTTCCAAGTCAGCCTTTTTCTTTTGGGGTATGCATCACACACCCCCAACCAAAACCTTCAAAGCCCTTGAAGCTCTCTCATTACCTCGCTGTTAGCTTTCCTTCTATGGGTACTGGGAGGAAACTAGCACATATGTTTAATTCTATTCTCCATTTATTTTCTTTCAAGGTGTTCTTTCTTTATTAAACCAGGTACAAACTCCTCCCTGGCTTGGGCAGCATCAGATTCATCCTATATATCACATATTCATTCCTCCCCATCTCTGATGGCTTTTTTGGTTTGCCTCTGTCTATCCAACAGGTCTATCCAAGGATAAGGTGAAAAAGTGCTTCCCCTTTTTCTGCCCCACGCAAAGGAGAAGAGCAATTCTCTCCCTACACTTAAGGCAGTACAAAGAATGCTTTGATCATCAGTTAGACCCATATCATTCCCAACAGATGAAGAACCATGTCTCATTATTGTAAGCTTGCCCAAGGGTAAGTTCCCAGTGTCCTTCCCACTTCCTCCCACCCACATATTTTACATATCACAGGTGATAGCCGATACAGCCATAGACTGCAAGCTTCTGTTGAGACCAACACCAAGTGATTCATGGAAATCACAAATTAAAATCCTCTGCTTAATAGTCTTGCCCCTCCCCCAGACACTTCAGGATTGCTGTCTACAGCATCTGCTTTAGCACACTACCTGCTCTGAAACGACTCAAACAATAGGATTACCACTGCTAGGAGATAGCTCCAAGGCTCACATTTAAAAACGTTTCCCTAAACTCAGCCTAAATTTTCGCTTTGCTCAGCTACCCTGTTACTTTAATAATATCTTCTTCATTCAGCCTAAACAATTTCTCCCTCTCGACTCACCGTTTCCACCCTGAAAACGCTTGTAGATGGTTATCTGATCACCCCTTGGGACTTTCCTCTGCTGCAGCAGAAGTTCAGCTGTGTTCATCCCTCCTCGTAAGTTGAGTCCCCTTGGGTCCTCAGCAGGATGAGCGAGGGAGGATGAAGGTAACGACTGGGCAAGGGAGAGCAGAAGCGAGTCTGACCTGCTTTACCCAGGCTGGCACACACGTGCAGAGCTGTGGGAGTCAGTGTCACACACACAAAAGCCATTAAGCGAGACAGCAGGTCAGTCTGGCATTGCCCAGTGCCAACTTCTAAATGCCAGGGCATAGAGGCTTTGGACAGCCCACCACAAAGCCACTGTTCCCCTGCCAGCATCTCACCCCCACCCAGCATCCCACTTGGACAAGTTTAGAGGGATGAGACAGGCCCTCCCTGCCAGAGACTGAAATATCCTCACCACCTGGAGGGTTCAGTTGCCACAGCTGTCGCTCTGTGCATGCTCCATTTGAAACAAGGGTTTCAAAGCTTACGAGACGTGCACCATTTCCCACTTCTGAATGTCGTCTGCCCCATCTCAGAACTGGATCCAGGCTCAGAGGGAAATCATCCAAAGCAAGGGATGTGTTACTGTGTGCACGTGGCCCCTCTAAAGGGATTTCAGCATGGTTGAAAGCAGCTTTGCCTCCTGAAGTGCAAGACTAGGTTTAACAGGCAGCAGAACGCGGCACCAGAGCAACACCAGTTTTGCCAATTAAATCAAACTGGAACAATGTGATAATCCATGCTGTAATCCCTTCCTTCCTTTCTTAATTCTCCACTTGCAGATTTCATTTCCAAGCAGGAATCACCAGCACATTAATAACATGAGGACTTTAAAGACTGTGATTTCCAAAAGCTAGGCATTTAAATACCTCTGATCCATTAATATCCATGAGAAACACGTTTAACTTCAGTTGGATGGTTTGGAGAAGCACATCCCCTGCATTTCTCATTGTTTGCTGTACTAATTTGAGGTTTTCGATTCAACCTTAATCAACTCTGCATTTTGTGCATTAGGGGATTGTTATATTGAATTTCAGAATTTTAAAAAATGAGAATTTTTACTTCCAAGGGTGGAAGGATTTTCCCATTCCCCAGACTCTCTCATGCACCTCACTCAGTACCTGTTTGTTCCCTGCATCATTTCCTTAAAGGGAAAACACAGAGCAGGCATACAGAGACTGCGCTGTCTCCTGAAGGCAGCTGCCAAATGCCACGCCGGTGCTGAAGTCCCATGGGTTACTCAAACCCTCACATCAAGAGAGTGCCTTAAATTCTTTGGATGCCAGATGTAAACGCTACAAAAGCCAAATCACAAAGGTTCCTTAAAACACACCATAAGTGGGAAAGAAAGTATTATTTTCTTTTTTTTTGGCAGAAATTGAGTGATCCCTTCTTCTACAATACTGAGAATCCCAAAAAGGGCATCTGAATGAAAGGGAGACAGCTTTAAACTACATCTGCACTTTGGATACAGCCATCCAGTTTGCTGACAGTCTCCTCAGATATAATGTATGACATGGGATAAAGCTTTAAAACATAAACCTGCCTGGCCCTTAGGAAAGATCTTCATGGGTGCATTTCAGTCTTGCAGCCCATGTAGCAAGGACAAGCTGGAAGAAACTCACTGAGCCTCTGCTCATTGTGGCACCATTATAGCAAATCTTGAACAGCCCTAAGCACTGTGCCAGAGTTCACCAGACCTGATCAAGCCCTCATAAAGGTGTTACAGACAGCAGAAACAGCAGAGAAGGTGGCGCAATGCCCGAAACGCCAAGATGTGAGAGGGGCAAAGGAGCCGCTAAGTAGAGGCAGCAGTGTGGGGGGAAAGAGAGAGAGAGAGAGAGATGCATCCTATGATCTGGTCCAGGGCAAAGCCGCAGTGCTACAGACACTGATGGGCCACGGTTCGCAAACTGCCAGCATCCCTCAGGAGCCTTGTGACCTCTTGATTTCCACTGGTATGCAGCATTTAGGAAAATGGGGTTTAGTCACCAAGGGACCCCATGAGAAGACCAGTCTTGCTTGTGAAATGAGACAGGGAATTAGTCTGGAAGTGAGAGGGAGCAAGAGGTGTTTTTAGCATGGGCAAAAAGGCATGCCACAGCCATCGGAGCCAAGAGGGGTCAAAAGCTGGCTCTGGTCAGGCCACTAGAAAGGATGGATGAGTACCAAGAAAACCTTGTTGTAAGTCTTCTTCCTTGTAATTGCCTGTCCCTTGTCCCTTCCCTTTTCTCCACTCTGATCCTCGGTAAAGGAATTTTATGTTCCAGTTATCACTACTTATAGAAAAACAAAACAAAATCTGCCTAGAAGAAGTAACAAGGGAAACCCAACGTGTGACACCAAAAAGAGTGCCACTCAAGAAGCCTGGAGTTGTACACTCCCAGCCCAGAAGCACCCCAAAAAACACTCATCCCTTTAGAAAAACTTGATGCTCACAATAAATTCTCCCTTCATCCTGGCTTTAGTATTGACAACTGCAAATCAGGAATTTTTTTTGGTGGTCTCATTTTCCTTCTCCTTTCCCTCTTTACTCTCCCCACCCAACACTCTCCCCTTTCCCTATCTTTCTCTCCCTGAGTTCAATTACCAGTAAGGCACCAGCCATCAAGCCGCTGGATACAATATGCTTTCACAGTACATTAGTGCTGTGCACCAGACCATGCTGTGCCTGCGACTGTATGACAGGTCAGGGCCGATCCATCTTACCGAGACCTTCAATCAATAGCGTCCAGAAAGCTTTCCCAGCTGGAGAGACCCAGCCCAGCAGCCACTGACCTCTCCCTCCACTCAACACTCAATCACATTTATAGAGTTGCAATGACGGAAACATATACAGGCAAAGCCACATCTGGACCACGGCTAGTCACTGGCTGTTGATGCTTCAGGGACGGGAAGGCCCAATCCAGCGCAAACAAACAGATTAGATTTAGCTCAGCTGAATGCCATTTCCATGCATTTTTTCCTCTGTTCTCTGTTTTCTCCAGCCTCTCAATTTCATTCATGCTGGCTGCTTCAGCGACCTTTCCCGGTAGCTCACCTAGCTGTTCATTCCTCCGTGTGTTGGCCAACGCATATGAGGACATACAAGCCCATGCCTCCTGCCAGCCCAGATCCACCACTGGCTTCCTCAGGGTGCAGCTCAGCTCCCTTGGGCCACATCTCATTTACACAAAAGTCACTATAGCTTACACTTGCAGCAGGGAAAATAAAGCATTAGTAGCAAGAGTAAGGAAGAACAACCACCAAAACAGACAATTGTCACAATAAAGAATACCCTACCAGTAAATAAAAATCAATACTATGGACAAAGTATAGCCATGAGTTACTTAAGCTTTAAGGTCAGTTTAAGAGGGCTTAGTGTAAAAGAAAATCCAGAATTTCAATATTCCCCATGAACATCCTTCAAGCTACAATATATGCCCTAATCTACTGCCCTTCTCAGCTTTCTCCATCCACCAGTTATCTCTAATCCACTTTTTGTCCTCCATGGCTCCCACAGTCATTCCATTCCTCTCTTTAAGCACTGCTATATTTTTGGTCCATCCTTGATACCTCTTAGCTCGCTTGTATTCACACTTAGGCATCTGGTTTTAAGTCTTGAAAGCATGGAGGCAATGAACCACAAAAGTGAAGTCTTGCTCTAATCCCTTATACCACCATCTAAAAATCAATAAGCGTTTGTTGAAAGTGTAAACACCATTGTTTTCTTCCTCACCCTTCGCCTTATTCTCCTCATGAGAAAGATGGAGATGCATCTTCTCTGCTTCCTAGAGTTAGAAGGTTTAATTATTTATGGTATTTAAAGTACTTTTGGCTCTCAAGTGATAGAAGCTACAGGAGCTGAGATTATTATTATTGCTTTCCATTGCACTTCCCCGAAGGCAGCAATGTCTTCTTGTGAGATCATACCCAACATTACTCACAGGATCCCAAGAGAGTGTATTAAAACCTGTATGTCCAAGATCTTCAGGACAATAAATCCTAGTTTAGCTAGGAGCAGAGAGAAAGGAATTGCTGTAATACCATAAATCGTTGTCGGTTTCCAAGCAAAACCCCTGATATTCAATATCAACTTTGCCACATTGACTCAAACTGCAAAATACTGCTGATCAGTAGTTTCTGATGAAACAACATGTTGTCAGCAATGCTGGTTTGTTAAGCCTATTCTCATGAAAATATCTCAACTTGCAACACATTTTCATCTACTTCAAAGCAGCTTCCTTGCTGGCAAGGAAGAGCAAGAGCAATGCAGAGCTTTGGAGAGTGAGGCAGAGCTGCAGCAGGCAACCAGCTTCCAGGGTCTGGGCTGGAGGTGCAGCTCTTCTGAGCACCAGGCCCCATCCATCCAGCAATTTTAATCCAGACCTGGAAATCTCCTGTTTCATCAAGAGATCCATCCTGTGGGTCTGTCATGGATCCAGGGAGTCTGGTTCCAGCAGCTCTTGGACAGTGGAAACATAAAGTCCAGCTCCATCTTAATCCACTTGCAGAAACTCAAACTACAAGATCTCCTTGCCGTGGGTCTCAGCAGTGGAGACTCTCGGACCCTGGGTTTACACAGGTCTGGGGAAGGTTGCCAGACCAGAGTCACCAGGCTTTTATAGCATGGCCAGAAAGTCCTGGGAACTCTGGTTACCTCCTAAAAAAAAAATCCTGGTCTAACACCAGGGAGCCTGGAGATCCTGAGAGTCCTGGCTGGGGCTACAGTGTCAGAGATGCCAGATATCTGGGATTCATAAAGAAGTCCTCTGATGCAATTCTGAGGACCCACGGCCGCAGGCCAGGCCATTAGTGAAAGTGCCCCACAGTTGCAAACCCTACAAGACCTGGAAGCCAGGGAGGAAACTAATAGCTTTGACAGTTTCACCACAGTTGCCTTTTGTTGGTTCCTCTGAACTTGTAGTTTCCCAACATTTGCAGGGAGAGGGAGGGAATTTTGCCATTAAGTTCAGAGTAAAACTAAGTTTCTACCTCTGAATGTTCCCTTGCCTGGAAAACCTGCTTGCAGCCTGTTGCCCTGTGATTCTGTCGGTCTTCACAAACTACGCTGCACTGCGCCTGCTGAGCACCTGAGTGAGACCTGTGGAGAAACACAAAGGGTTTCGAGGGGTGCTGGCAGCCACAGGGTATCTGTTGTCATTGAAGAGTTTATAGAGAGCAACTGCTCTGCTTTGGGGGATTTTTTTCCTGACCAGAGACAGTCAGTAAAGACTGGAGTAGTCCTGGAGTCAAGAGAAAAGATGATGTAGTCCACCCCAACACAAATTCTTCTTCCAGTTCCCATCATTTCCTGGGTTACACTGCCATAGAGCAATGTTAAAAGACTAGTGTGTCCCCACTCCAGAATTAAGTATAAAGTGAAATGAGGGTGTGTATATGGGTTTTTTTTAATATATATACACACTATATATATATATTTGTATATAAATATGTAGGTATTTATTATTGCTGTTTAATTATATATAAAATTAGTATATATGCACTCCATCCCATCTTGGGCCAGCAGACAGGGCAGTGTTTCTTTGAACAAGGAAATCAGGTGGGAGAAGGAGCTCTTTGCAGGATGGCCAGTTAACCTCTTTCCTGCCAGACCTGAAATGCCACCAGTTCCTAAAGGCACTAAATCCCTGTATTCCTGACAGGAAAACTCAAAAACAGCCTTGGGAGAAAAAAAAAATATCAAGAAGGGGTGGGGGGGGAAGGTGCAGACAACATTCAAGTTGCATCCCTTTTACATCCAGGCCGGTCCTTGTAGGAAATCAGCTTCCAAGATAGAAACCCAAACCTTGCTGCCACGCCAGGGGTCATCCCCTGGCACAGAGCAGCTGCTCTTCATCCTGAGAGTTGTTTCTGGGGTGGAGGCAGAGGCACCACTTAGCCAGGAGGTGGGGGTTTAATGGATATGGTGTCATGGCTGTTTTCACACTGCCCATCCTGGAGTGCTAGAGTAGCACTGAGATGCCAGTCCTGTTCTGTGGAGGGCTTTTGTACAATCCTGAGGGTTATAGCACCATATAACCACCCAGTTAAAGCATTCATTTAGCAACAGGCTGCTGTCTTTGGTTATGTCTCATCCTTGTTTGTATATGACAATACCAATATTGACATCCTGAACAGCCAAAGATTATATGCTGCAAATATCATCCGGCCCCTAAAATGAAGTAGAGAAAGCAAACCAAGTTGCCTATATGAACTGCCTCTCTAAACTTTGCCTTGAGCACACCACTCATCCCCCTGGAGCTTCCTGGGGCTACGCTCACTTTGGGGTTTCCTTGTTTCTCCTTCTCATCGCAGCTTTGACACTTCTCCAGGCCAGGC
>NW_008823954.1:2583698-2603990 GCF_000699105.1 Pygoscelis adeliae | reverse complement strand
GGGCTCAACCGCAGACCCACATGGTCACCAGTTCCAATTTAAAAAAAAAAAAAAATCAGCCCTTAGATGCCATGTTGGCTTCCTGCAAAGCCTCTCTGACACAGCTCTTCCTGTCAGGATGACACTGTGACAGGACCTGTTTCCAAGCCAGGAGGCATTTTTGCATGCAGCTGCATTGATTGTTACATATATGAAGATGCCCAAGTACAGTAAAGTTCCCGGAGACCTTTGCACTATGCGTTTCCACTACCCCTGTGCCAGAGGGGTGTAAAGTCCCTCTGATCTGATGTAGCAGCATTTTAAACCCCTTTTGCACAGCTGTTAACACCTTTGTGAGGCACTGGATGCCACGGGAGGGGGCTCATGATCTATAAACACAGCACACATCCAGAGAGAAGCCTCTTGCCACCTCCTCATGATATTTGTCTGAGGGGAGAGAGGAAAAAGCTGGAACAAACAAGCCATGTATGCATTATCACCTGACTACATTGTTTTGGTGTTGCTCTGGGTTCCCCTTCCTCTTGTTTGTACTTTATCTTTTGAGCCTGCAAAGCTTCAGGGACCCTAAACCACCTCCCTGACCTAGCACAGCCCTGTCACCGCCCCATCCAGAGGCCAGGGATACTTCAGCAAGACTAAAAGCAATACCCATTTATCACTCCTCCTTTCCTAATTAAAGGGATCAGAGGACATATCAGACCACAGCTGAGCTCCTGGCCCTGGAGCTGAGGTGAGTTGGTGGGCAAGCTGTGCAGCCCCTCCGGCTGACTCATTTACCCAGGCTGGCCTGGCATGCAGCTAAGGGACCGTCCTCTCCAGATCCATCTGCCTTACAGCTTCCCCCACTGCTAAAATTTTAATTTATTTATAAAGAGCAATTGCCTAAAATATGTATAGCAAAATAGAGCATGATGTTATTGCATTTGACAGGTTCTTACTATAAGGAAATCTACATTAGTGTCATAATAGGTTTTCTGTAGAAACAGACAAGAACCAAAAAAAAAACCCAACCCAACCAGAACTCAAGAAATATAAGAGATTTAGGGAAATAAGAGGTGGACTGGAGGGGCCCAGAGCAATGAAGGGGGCGGGGAGGGAGAGAAATAAAGCAAGAAATTAAGCAGGCTGGTTTGCCCATCACTAGTTATTATGCTTTACAGAATTTACAGGTGTCTTTCACTCCTTATCTCTGCTGAAGCAGCTTCCTAAATGTCCCAGTACCTGCTTCAAACCATCTGGCCTGCCATACCCCATCCCAGCAGACTCCCAGCCAAAAAGGCTTCAGTGCCTACTGCTGCAGAGCAAACAAAGAGCCATCTTCTCTAGCCACTGTGACATAACTCTCCGCTCCACCTAAAGGGCCCCCACTTCTCTCATAAGCAAAAATAATCTCATGCACAAGCACACACATCCCAGCTTTCAAAGCAATGCACCTCCCCAGCCATCCCTTTGGCAACTGCCATGAGGAGACAGTCTCATCTCCCTCACGTCCTCAAGCCCACACTGGTGCAACAAGCAGTGGTGGTGTGAACAGAGGATATGTCCCATGCCAACAGAAACGTGAAATGAAGATGATTATGTTTCACCAGATGGCTTCGGACTTGACACAGCAGGGAGAGAAACCCACTTGGAAAACCTGGCCCTGGCACTAATCAACATCTCCTGGACTGGTAGTACAGGACCGCCGGAGCAGCTGCGGCTGAGTACGAGATGTGAGACAACAGGAATGTGGAGCAGCAATCACACAGGGTAAACATGGAGGCAGTGAGAACCACAAGCTTCCTCTGGGACTGCAACGACATGTTCAGGCAGGCAGCACAATTGGAGCAAGAGCAGGGGAAAATATGCACGTACCAAACAGTCAAGGGAGCGGGGTAATGAAGAGTCAAACCACCTGACCACAGCTTATAATGAACAGCATCAAATCATTGCAAGCAATGGGTAAAAGGAGAAGAGCAAGCTCTAGAGAAGGCTCTGCAGCATAAAACACGCAGTGCGCCAGCCCGCCTACAGAGCTCACTAGCCCAGGAGACTTTACCCTCCCCAACCTAGTATCAGCCCAGAACCACTGCTAGTGCTAGGGATCATTCTTGTTTCACACAGCCCCTCTAAAGGACCACCTCCTTAGACATCATGCCTGAAAACTCAGATGATCACCAGACAACTGTACTTTGTACAAGTGAAATCTGCTGTTGTCCAGCACACTAAAGGAAGTGGAGGAAGGTCCTTGCCTCTTCTGCACTGCTTGCTGTGTCCCAGGAGACAGCCCTCTGCCAGTACAGAAAATACCATCACATATTGAAACCTGGCCTAGAGATACACCTTTTTTTTCCCCACGTTCATTGGATTTTTGTTTTTGATGGGCCTCATCCCAGCACTGGGGGTATCAGCCAGTTGTGTGAGCACAGCTGACACGGAAGTCTGCTGCAAGCCCACAGTTGGTGGGACAAGGGGACCCCATGGGGATGGATGTGACCATGCTTCCAGTTGGATGACTGAGCCCACGCATTCTTCTCCAGAAAAGGTTTCAGCCAGAAAAGAACTAAAAGCAAAAAGGCTGCCCCATAGTCACAGTCCCAGAGCAGCTGTTACATGTGCCAAGAGCAAGACAGATAGTGCTTGCAGACAGATGAGCTGCATCATGAAGAGGGATGACAGACATGCTTTTCCTTTACTTGTCCTCAGGGCACTTTCCTGAGTCAAGGGGGACTCACTCCCCAAAGAGGACATCAGCCTGCGCCCTCCTCTAGTTGTGTGTGCTTTTCTGAGGAGGTAGGAATGCTCGGTTAGATGCAGACAGTGCCTCCACTCCTCCATCACAGGCTGACATCCTTTCCAGGTGCAATGTACACAACCATACACCGGTGAACACAGATCAGAGAGAGGGGAAAAAGCTAAGGGGAAGGAAACAGCAGGGTAGAGAAAGTGAGGACAAAAACAAAAGTGAAAAGTGAAAGAGACAGTGAAAAGAGGAGATAAGGATGGGAGAGAGAGCGGAGAGGGAGTTACTTTGCAAGCGGTAGCTAAAAATCTCCCAACGTTTATGGCAAATGATGCATGAAATACACTGTCAGGAATGTGATGCCTAGAACCTACTGCTGCTAAATATTTAATCTGATTGGCAGGGAGCCGTTAAAACCTCAGTGTCTGGATCTCAGGCTTCTACAGAGCAACAGGTAAAGTAAATACATCAACATGTAGTGATTCACCTGGGGTGCCATCAGCCTTTCCAACCTGCAGCATTGCACAGGAAAAAAGTTGTCAATGGATATTAACAACAGCAGAAACGGGCTACAGGAAAGACACAGCTTATATACTTTGGCTCCCACTGCAAGCTAGAGAGAAGTGGAAGGTGGATATGCTGAGCGTCTTCTTCAGAAATGACAGCACACTGCTGCAAGGATGTCATACAGTGTAGTTCATGCCTCTCAAGCACTATAAAGTCACACAGAACTGTGGTACATTGAGGCTGCAGCTCTAATGGCCCACACTTCCCTGCACGTAATCCCTGAAGCCAATCTGCAAGCAGACCAAAGGCTGCCTCCAGCAATCAGCTTCTACCGTCTGTCGAGCATGAAGCAGGTCAGGATGTCCTATATATGTGCCTTCTAATGCCAGCACACGAGAGCACTGCAGGGCTGGCTGGGTGCATGGAGGTATGCAGCTCTTTGGGGTAGGAAACTTCATTAGCTGGTACTGCAGCATAGTGAGGGGACAATAGGTCAGCCAGCTGCTAGCAGGGGCCTATACATGCATACGTTTGCACATCCAGTGCAGGCTCCCACTTTGCTGACTCTACCCACACAACCTTCAGAGCGGCTGCTGTCCCTGTCAGCTCTGGTATCCCTAAGCCGACATCTGAGCTGAGTCTGTGCTCCCAAACAGCTACTTCTTAGAGCTTTGCAAAGCAGAAGGATTATGTTTGGGCAAAGCTTTTGCAGTTTCAAACTACAACTCCATTCTGACTTGGAGGCAAACCCAGCCACTCAGAGATACTCTGGGGAAAGAAACAGACTTTCTTCTTAATCATTTTGTATTGTTCAAAACAACTCATTTCTAGAATGAAGGTGTTTGGGGGTTTTATTTATTTAGGTATAATGTAATGTTTTAAATTTTCCAAAGCTAACTTCAAGGTAGAAATATTCTGTTCTGCTGTAGAGAGCTCCAGACCAAGTTCCTCACCATCATCCAATACACCAGCAACAGCAGTGCAGTTCTCCGTAAAGACTCTACAGGTCCAGGGCATGAGGTTGACTCGCTGCACTGGCAAGTCATAAACTGCATGAGCCCATCGTCTGCCTTCCAAAAATGAATAAATAGAAAGATAAATAAATACATAGAAAGGGGAAAGTCATGACAGAAATGCAGGGAAAAGCAACATGCCCCATATGTGTTTCACTGAGGACATGGGATTTGACTGTATCCAAAAATCCCATATCATGCAGAACATCTGCAAATCCAGCACTGGCTGCAGAGCCTTAGAAGTCTGGGATGAGGGCTTTGCAGGTAACACAGAACTGAGCAGGGAGATCTTCTCTAGGCATAGATCTTGCAGGACTGGGGCCCAATCATAGACTGGTATTCACCAGCATAAATCTCTCATCATATTCCCCTTTCTGTATTTCTGGCTGCTTCCCTGTCCCTGTCGCAGCTGTTCAAGGAGCTGACTACATCAGAATATGCTTTGTGAAGTGCTTTTCTGCTCTGTACGATGCTTTTGCTTTACTTCTTTCTGTAAGTGCCAAACCACTGAAGAATGCCAAGGGTAGAGCTCTGAAAGTCAAGACCAAGTAAAGAGTAAATATTTTTCTACAGCATAATCAGCTGAAAAGTCTCAGGGCACCTCAAACACAAAAGTGTGACTTTTGAGTACAGCTGTATGGTGCGCATGTCCATCATCCCAGCTCACAGATGAAGAGGTATGCTGAGCGACTTGCTCATGGGCTCTGACAAACCCTACTACTGTTTAAGACTTGGCCAACCCCAGCTTGCCATGCTCACGAGAAGGTACTGCCTGTAAGGCAGCAAGGCAGGAGACATGTGCCTGCATTTTAGCGACCCCAGTCAACAGCCTGACATGCTATCCTCAACCAGCAGTGAAGGTGGGTTCACCAGACCAGTGAACTGCTGCAGGAACAAACTGCTGGGGCAGGGAAGGGAAACGACTTTATTGACCACAGCTGTTCATTACCTGAATAAGAGCCAATGCATGGAAAAGTCAGGTATGAGACCCTGCTGACCTGCCTCCTATCTTTACCACAAGACAGCCCAGGACAGCACAGCCCCACTTGCCTGCAGTGCTTCAGCCTTTGCCTTAAAAGGTGTTCTGAGTTTACAGCAAGAACTTGTTTCTCTGATCGTGAGCTCCCGTCACTTTTTGAACTCCCTCTTAAAATTGCCCAGGAGCTAGCTGTGTCACTGGGACACAGTCACTGTCATACAGGGAACTAAGCTGAAGCATTTATTTTACAAACAGCCCTCCAAACAGGTATCACAAAAGAATAGATTTAGGATGCTCTTCACATCAGGCTTGACAGAGCCATTCACCCAGAAAGACTGGAGCCACCTGCTGAGATACTGCACAGGTGCATAGCTCTGTTTCTTATCCTCACCTCTTCATTTCACATGGAAATGTGCTCAGTCTTAAAAGCAGATCAGGAAATTAATATTTCCAGATACAGAATATCCTCCTAGCATTTGAAAATGGACTTTATATGAAAAGTGTGCAGGATTTCTTAAGTACAACTGGATGAGAAACACTGTGATAAGAGCTCTTGCTTCATGATATTTTCCTGTGCCTGTCAAAACAAGGAGAGTCTTTTTTTTTTTTTTTAAAGCTAATTAAGTTATTTCATACCTCAGAAAACATTCACACCAAAGGGGCCAAAAAAAAAACAGCTAATCCACACTCCGCTGGAACTAGCTCCTCATTACATTTTTTTTTTTTTATAAAAAGTGTGTGTTTCATCCGTAGTCCCTCCATTGCAAAAGGCAGCATTCAAACAGATCCATAGTCAAAGAAGAAAACATAATTAAACAGGAACATTAAACAAACATGTCCCGAACAAATAACCTGCAAGGAAAAAGCACCACAGCACTGGCTCATTTACAAACTCAACAGCCTTTTAAAGGCTATGAAATCATGCAAAATCTTGCGAAACAAGATCGGTTTCCTGATGCCTGTATCGTCTCCTGATAAGTGGGTGTCTAATGTCATCCCTGGGTATCTATACTTACGGCAATTCCCCCACCCCCTCCTAGCCTCCTTGCCACCCGACACTTAGGCTTCTCCTTCATACGGATCCCAATTTTCCCAGCTTCAGCTAAGGGCCCACTTTCTTCCAGATCTGCCCTTAGTCACTAAAGAGAATAACTGGCCCCTGTTCTCTCTTTATAACAGTCCTTTACAGATTTGCAGACAGTTAGGTTTCCACCCACAGTTACCTTTCCTCTAGACTGAACATGCCTGGCTTTCTTAGCATTTCTTACAGGACTTAGTGTCTACTATCACCTACCCCTATCCCCTTGCTTTTACTCCCCCTGCAAACCAGCGTGCAAACTGTCTTTTTAAAAAACACCACACCCCGACATGGATGCAACACTACACAATCATAGCCAAAAGGACGAGGGAGAAGTGATCTACAGGTCCTGCAAATTGGAGGGGGAGGACTCCTGCGGGAACACCGCATCCTTTCCCTCCTCTCCTGCAGAATTTTGGACACTCCTTGTAGCAAAGCTCCCAGAGCTACTTTTGTTCAGAGGCTGTCATCTCTTCCCTGGGTACGGTACTTTAGCCTCTGCCACGCTTCACAGCGGGAACTGTGCTGTCTATTCAGCACTTCCTTTTGTTCGGTTTGCTGCGATTGTTTGGTTACAGCTACTTCTCCTTCGGTTCTGGTTACACTCCTACACAACTCCCCTAGCAGTGCAGACCAGGCATCTAACCAACCACCGCTCCGACAGCGCTAAACAATTCCTCACTCTCTTTCTCTCTCCTCGGTGTTTACATTGTTAAGCACACACTTTAAGGCAGTCATCACATCTCTCTTTTAATTGTCATTTGGCCAAGCTAAATGTAATTAGTTACTTTAATCTTCCCTCTTAGATCAATCCTTCCAGCATCTTAATCATTTTTGTTCCTCCACTGAATTTGTTCTAATTTGCTGCCATCTTTGGGGCACCAAGTTCTCCAGAAATGAACTCAACAGCCTAGGTACGCTCAGACCAGGCACATCATGAAAACATGACTAGAAACACGTAGAAAACATTTCCTTGCTCCAAGACGCAATAGTACTGTTTATGCAATCCAGAAATCACATCAGCTTCTTCGCTGCCGCATTGTATTGCGAGCCCATATCTCATTTGCTAACCAGTGTAACCCCAGTGTCGTGTCTGGCATTACTGCTTTCCAGGGGTGTACCTCTCATCTCTGCTTTCTTTCCGAGTGCAGCCTCATTTTAACTCCTACTATTCAATTTATTATCCACTCTGCTAATCCCCAAATCCTATTCTGAGGTATGACTGCTTAGCCAGCTATATATCTCAAATCTCTTTGATTTCCAATGGAAATACTCTCACAAAGCAAAAGGCACGGGGTTTGTCATCAGAGTAAAGTCAAGGCACATCCCTAAATTCACAAGACAATATGGATTTTTGACACGCCTGTCCCCAGCATCAGTCCCTCACTAAGAACTACCAAAGGGTTTTCAAACGCTGCAGTTCGGCTTTGGTAGCGTACCAACGTCGTGCCGCTGTGTGACAGCTTTGCATCAGGCCCTGCTGCTCTCAGAAAAAGCAGTGGCCCCCAGAGACCCATGCATGGCCCTGTGAGAACAACTGGGAGCACTGGGCAGGTGCCAATTAAGCATCACTGAAGTGTACCACTGCTGGGCTACATTTCTGTACACTGCCTTTCTCCGTACGCACCCTCAAAGTGGGCATGGCACCTTCCTAACAGCCTGCGCATTAGCTTCCTGCAAACGGTGGTGTCAAAGGCTCCCCTTCTCCTTCATCCCAAAGCAGGGGGGGGGAGGGTGTCGAGGCTTCTTCAGAGCCTTTCTGTGAGACATCACATTGGTGCAAAGCACCCCAGCTGCTGCCTAAGCACGAGGTAGTCACAGATGCAGGACCTCGGTGCAAAGAACATTTTTTAGGATTCAGAAGAAAAAACCCTCCCCCTCCTCCAAACCATGTCCCTCTGAAATGTCCTCCAAAACTCTTCCCTGCTCGCCCACCCCCCCCGGCTCCCCTACAGACACCAGAGCCTCCAACATCTCCCAAACCAGTTCAAAGGTACTGAGACAGGATGGCTTTGCTCCCCAGCCACACCCATTGCCTGAAGGGCTGCCCCGACCCTAAGCTGGGGGTGAAGGCATGAAATCCAGCTGGGCTTGTCCAGCCTGGAGGAGGTGGGGAAGAGGATGGAGGAGCAAGAGGAAGGTGGGGCGCCACAGGGTCGGGGGTGGATTGAGAGCTAGCCCTGGGCAGGGTTGATGCATTGCCTCCACAGTTGTTCAGCTCTGTGGGGGAGATGGTGCTCAGCCCAGTCCTGCTTCTGCTAGCCACAAGGCAGCTGCGGCTCAGCAGTGCCTAAATGAAGTGGGTTGGGGGTCCTTGCCACTGTGCCTCTGGCTGTGCCTGCTCCCCCTCTGCTCTGGGCCCCAGGTGAAGGGGGGCACATCTACCCACACCCAGCAGGCTGTAGCACCAGTTTCCCTCTCCCCAGAAAACAGGGTAAAATAAAGCACCAGCTACTCCCTCCCACCCTCTCCCTTGCATGTGTACTGCTAGTGCAGGTAAATTTATGAGTCAGCTCTCTCAGACCCTCACGGTCCAGGCTTTCCCAGGACTGGAATGCAATTTACTGCCAGTGAAAGTCCAACAAGGTGTATAAATCTGCCCTTCTGCCACCACCTATTCTCATGACCCATGTCAGCCCACTTCCCCCTCACCAGCAGCAAGAGGTCTTCTGCTTAACTTTCCAGTCTCATGTGCCAACAGAAAGATGTGAGGGAAGAGGCTTAGCACAATTCAAGTCACTTGAAAAGCCGCAATGTGTGTGAATTGCCTGGATTTATGACGGTGTTTAGTGCCACCGCAAAGATCCCACTACAAGTAACAGGATCAGTTTGAGCAGAGGGAAAACAAAGTGAACTGAATAAAAATACAACACTGCGGAGTACCCATCCTTTGGATGTTCAGAAAACATGACGTGGCACAGATGCACACGTACACCTCTCCCACCACTACACTTTGCACTTACTTGAAGCCCATGGGTCCTCCTTGCAGGAGGCTAGTCCAAGATGACCTTGGGATGCTTTTAGCCTGAAAAGAAAAACCAGACCTACGCATACATCTAGAGTAGAGGAACTCCAACCAGACCACCTGACCATATCTCCTGGCACAGACCAAGGATGGGCATTTTCTGCCAAATGTTGATCAGCATATACTAGACCAGCTCAGCCAGGATGGAGAAGGTCAGCTTGGCTTCAGCCAACTGGCAGCTGACTATGGCCAAGAAAAATCTTAGTGTGGCTCTCACCACCTTGCTCTAGCAAGCAATGAGACAATTCTCAATTACATCTTCTCCAAGCCCTCCAGTTTTGCACCAAGGAACACCACCCATTCAGTACACTGCAAGTGGTGCTCAAGGTTGCATGGCTTGCTCTTCTATTTACTCGTGTGAATGTATAGTGTTTCATTTCCAGTTATATTAAGAGGCACAGCTTAACCTGCTGCTTCTAAGTGAAATTTGCTTTCTCTTTACATTGCTATACTGATCTTCCATTGAACGGACTATCTCTGGATGCTTTTATCCAAGTTCTGTATTTCTTTAGCTGATGTAATAAATGTGGCATTTCAGTAAAGCCAAGGTTCATGTTAAGTCTTTTGCACACGAACTTCTCTAAACCCCAGGCTTCACCTAAAGAATGTGTAGATTTGTCATATCCAGGAGGAGCATTGGACCAACACTGTCTTTCTGCCATCTCCTTTAAGTGCACTAAATATTTAGACATCCTATAATAAAGGAAATTAGGAGTTTTAAAGGGAATTTAGGTCTTTAACTCTCTCTTTTTTCTCTCCCTCTGGATCTCTGACAGTAAAATCATGTTCTCTGATTTTCCATCAAGTTTTGTGCTGCAACTTTTAAACTATTGTTTTATATTACTCTTTCAAAGTCATTCAGATTATGAGAAAATACCGTTAAGTTGCTTTAAAAGTCTCAAATTCTGTTCAAATGGAAATTTCAGCTATGCCAAATACAGTCATTTTAAGCAGTTCTTACCAGAGAGTCATTGATTTTTCTCCTCCAGGCACAGTCCATGAGGATTTGGAGGAGGAAACTCGACACAACTTAATCTGATCCCAAAACTGAATGTCAACCAGATTCTATACTTATTGCTGTTTTATACTGCAGGAAAAGCAATATATTAGGTGATCAAAAAAACATCTGAAAACTTACACAGCAAAAGAAATGTTGATGAATCTGTTGGTATCCTTAAAATCACATCATTTAATGCTTGAAAAAACAAGGAAATCATCAAATACAAAGACAAAAAATTACACCCATTGTATGCAGCTAACATCAAGGATTTATACAGCATTCATTGCAGGCATCAAAATAGCAACCTAGACAGTACCTCAATAACTCTTTAAGATGTTCCTCAGATGACAAAAGCGGACAAGTTTATAAACAATAATACTTTGAAGTGAAGCTGATTCAAAGAAATATTGCAAGCCCTTGTGTCTCGTACCACAGAGCAGACATCCAAAGTCGATCCAATCCTCACCACAGCCAATGCCAAGATTCTGCCCGACTTCAAAGGGACGACGGGCTGCAGCTGAACCCTTGTGTAGGTACACATCGCAATTTGTCCTGCCACAGTTGCCGAACTACAGTATCACAGAAGACTGTCATGTCAAAGAAGATACATGGATTTCTGTATTACCCTGTGCACTTCAAAGGACACAGACTGCCAGGGCAAGCCTCTCTAATTTTCTGTTCTGTTCGATTTTTATGCTTCATCATGCAAGTAATATTTTCTTACGAAACAACTTCCTTGATAGAAATGGGCAGTGCTTCTAAATGCATGCAGGCAAATATGTACAAAGACCTATAATTAAATGTCATCCTTACACCAGCTCCCCTCCTGGGACACAGTGGTTATAGAAGAAGCAAGCCCTGGCCATCTCTCCTTAGCCTTCCTGCAGCATCCTGAGGGACAGTTCTCTGTGGCGTGCCAAGGACCAGCCCTGTGATAACTGGTCATGTCAGGGCACCTCTTGTGCCAACTTGCCACTCTCTGGCTTGAAATTAAGCTGTCCATCAGCTATATGGACATTGCTGCTTCTTGCAAATTCAAATCACGTTCAGGAACCATTTACATCAGATCCAGACTGAGGGATCTCCAGGCCTTCATGTTCAAAAAGAGATGGACTATCGGGTAGCCGGTTTTCTTACAGTGGAAAAATACAAGACAGAGGACCAGGGATCAGGAAACTTTGGATTCCTCCTGGATCGTGACTGTTTTCCAAACTGGGTGGTGAAAGAGGGATAATTTAATACAACTCCTGTCTCGTCCGGCCCCAAATCCTGTACATCCTTAACATGCATGCACACAGAACAAAAGAGAGACTTAAAAGCCTTCAGGAAGCTCATCTATGTAGGCTGCCTTTGTAGTCAATAGGGATTAGCTTCTCCAGAGGGCAAGCTGGAGCACATCCATTGGGCTCCTGCTCTACACTGCCCTTCGAAGACCCTCTCTTTCTCCACTGACTCCCTGGAGATCCTCTGGAAACAAGTCTCCCACAGCTAGTGTTAGCTTTTGGAAACACTCCCCTTTCCATATAAAAGTCAAACATCTCACCAAGCTTATAAAAGCAAATGTATAATGAACAACAAGAAGGGATATGCTGAGGGATACGAACTGCAGGAATGAAAATCCCAAGTGATTTTAAAGATCTGGAGACAACTTTAAAGAGCTACCTGCACATTTTAGGAAGTTATAAAAATTTTCATTGAAGCAATAACTCTAGTTCCCTGTCACAAAGTCTCTGTAGTTCTCATCCCTCATCCTTTGTTTAGGAGCATTTGCTTGAGGATCAGGTCTTTGTTCCCTGGGAATTCACCTCCTCCTGTCACTTTTTCCTCCCACCTGGGGTCAGCACTGGAGCCGGATGCTAAATGAAACATTTTGTTGTCAACAGGAAATACAAATGCATCCAGAGCAGAACAAGAACAAACCCGCACTGCCTAATATTGGAGGGAGAATTAGCTCCCATGTCTCCCATATCTCAGAGGACTCCACAGCCTCTGGGCTATGGAGCCTGCTTTTCCATTTCTTTCATACTGAAGTTATTTCCCTTTATACAAGTAATTACTTTATACTGGGCCAAAGAAACAAACTACCACCTCAGCCCAGTCGTTAGAACACTCCCTCTCCAGCACAATGAATAGGCATTTATATAAAGTAGAAGAGCTCCAACTGGAAAAGCTCCAACCGAGAAAGCATTACTGCAGAGGACCCAGTAGTCTGGGCCCTCAAGTTGGCTAGGACAGCCTCAGGGACAAGTCCCCACTCCAAAGTACGCAGAATAGGAATGCGTCACCCAGAACCTAGTTACTTTTCTGCTTACCAGGCTGCTAGCTATTCTGGGCTTTTCTCTGGTTTCTCATGAAAACACATCAAACGCTCTAATTAAGTTTCAGTGCAGAACTAGCAAAATCTATGAAATTAATGGGGTTTTTTTATGGGGCAGTAAATTCATCTCTTGCCACGTTCCCTCTGTTACAAACCTCTCCTGTCAAAAACCTTAATCACCATCTCTAACATCAAAAGCTGAAGTCAGGGATCTCTCTGACAAGCTGTGAACAAGGAACATGATTTCACCACAGTGTCCTAACAGGAAAAAAAAAAAAGTATAAGAGTATTAAGGCAAGGTATGTTCTTAACCAACAATCATCTCCTACTGTGTGTCTCCTGGTTTCTGAAGTTATTCCTCCCTCCAGTAAAAAAAGCCATTGCACAGAAAGGGTTGCTCACGTAAGATATCCACTGTGGACATCCAGCTTCTGCTTCAAGGAGTGCAGAGGCACAGGCACTTAGCTCCTGCAAAGTTCTCTGAACTCTGAAATTCAGAGATCCTTTTAGCCCTTTTGCTGCCCATTGAAATGGTGCAAGTTGAAAGTGGATCCTTACAGCTCTCTCCAAATCCCTAGTTTGAAAGTTTGCAAACTTTCAAACCAGGATTCAAAACAGAGCTTTCTGTAAAAGTCACTGTATCTTTCAAGGCAGCCATCCCACAGCTATCCTATTTTTCTAAGCTACTTAGTTTTTATCTCCTCCTGTTCAGAGTACAGGCCCCCCATCATGTAATGAAATGATTGCAGTGTCTATTCTGAGATTCCGTTTATGCTTTTGTGACATTTACCACCTTTGTTACTTCCAGATGGAGCCTTAAAAGCTTCCTCTCAGAATACTCAAATACGTGGTACCTCAGACCACATCCAAGCTGCTTTTATAGTTTGACTTTCAATGTTTCAGGACACTATCTTTGCAATTTTAATTATATATAATATTCACTTTTTCAGCAATAAATTATAGGGTAATTTCAAGTTGCACCAAAAACGTGGAAAGCTGAAGAGGAGAGACTGTGAGAACAGATTATGTCATTCTGTCGCTTTCATTAGACTCTCCCTTGGGGACTGTCAGCCTCTGATATTTCAGCTTGCCTCTGCTGAAACACGTCTGACACAAGGGAATCTCCCCCGAGATGCTTAGGCCACTGACTAAAGCAGCCAGCAATACCAGAGAATTACAGAGGAGAAGAGAGGGGTGCAGAGATATGCAGATCCCTCCTGCGTGCTTTCCACACGAGCATATGCCTACGTGCGAGTAGCCACAAGCTAGTGCCTTTTTGTGCATTCCCTCTGCCACAATGCACTTCAAATGCATTTCTCAGCAGAGCCCTGTGACAGAAATTCCCCAGCAATCCAGTCACGTGCAATTAATTAACATCCCATTTTACCTAGCGCAAAGAGATTCACAGCAGCAACCCTTTCTCCATCCTCCTCCTGGAGTGGCTGGCAGCATCTCTACACCTTTCCATGCAGCAGCGGAGCCATTCTTCTCACTGCACAGGCTTCAAAACCACCTGCCCCCAGATGCTGTGAAGATTTAGGACTGCCCTTGGAATCAGAGCCAGCTTTAGGCTCCTAGCAGATCTGCAATTCATTTCCAGGCAGTATTCATTTAGAGCCTTCACCTTTTACATTCCAAACATTCACTGTGTATCCCCAGGACCTCATTTCCAGCTGGGGATGCTGGAGTAGCAGATGTCCCCTGAGGCAGAGGAAAACCACAGTCCCTGGTTATGACAGACTACAACCTCTCACCTACCCATATCCCCCTGTGCCCTGTTCATGGCCCACAGCTGGAGGCAACGCACAGCCACTGCTGTCTTCAGCTATCATTAGGCTATTATGCCTATCACCTGAAAACAATTTTCTGTGCATTAGGCAGTCAGCTGTGATGTAGGACATGGCATTTGTGCTAGTAAATTATCAGTGAGTTCATGACACCAAATCTTATCTCTCTCAGCTGGCTCCTAGTAACCATCTCAACTTCTAGTCTGTTTTGAAATAGTGAACTTAATAAGTTTTACATTTGTCTCCTTTTGCAAAATCCTCCAAATTCTTCAGAGGTCATACATGTAAGAAACAATACATCCACAAGGAAGGAGTTGTGTATATTAGCTCTTCAACAGTGCATGGTAACCCTAACAAAGAGATTAGGAGAAGAGGTGAAATTAAAATGTTCAATCCAAGTATAATGAAAAAAGAGAGCTTAACATGTCATTTCCTCCATTTGAGTTCGAGTTTGTCCTGGACAGCTGTATAGAAAATTCCTGATTCTTATGAAAAACACCAGAGGTCAGGATTACAGGCTTGTTGCTCTGCTAAAAAATAGTGTAATCCATCACCAAGGTTGTACCACAGTCCCCCCTTCTGCTGATGCACAGGAGGATATAAACTGGCATAGTTCGTACACACAGTAAGTTCCCAATGCTGGCCAAACTCACAGTCTCAAAATGGCACTTTTCAGCCCTCTCAGCTGCGGGCAGGGGAATCTCTACTGACTCACAGTAGGGAGACCTTTCTCTGAACCCATTAATAAAGCCACCTATCCAACCCACAACCATGCACAAGAAGCTCCTCCAACTCAGGGCACAGAGAGGTGCAACTGTGAAGGCTGGCTAGTGAAGCGATGATTCTCAGAAACCACGATGCTCGTGGCTCCCCAAATCCCATTTTATCATCTGGAAGCTGCAACGGTGAGTAAACATAACGCACCTTTAAACTGTAGCTCATCTTGCAAGACAAAAGAATGACATCATGAAACAGCAAGGCGTGTATTTTCACATCATTCAGTATGTGATGATATACGTCACCTCCCCTTGCAGTATCAGGTTTTGGCACACTAGCTATTCAGATGCTGTGCCGGTGTAAAACCTTGAAAGCAATGGCTACAGACGGGTGAAGCTTCCTGAGGAAAGGGACATGGTCTCAATCTAGAACAGCCCAGCTTATCCCAGGATTCAAGAACTGCGCCTGCAAATGCTAAAGCATCATTCGCATAGGACAGGTTTGTCAGTCTCTTCTGCAGATTTCTATACTGAAGCTCTAGCCATCCCCCAGGACAGGATGCGCTGTCACAACGTACCAGAGGTTTTGAAAACCGGACATCTTTGGGGATCTCCCGATATGCT
Organism: Pygoscelis adeliae; assembly: GCF_000699105.1. Classification (NCBI taxonomy): domain Eukaryota; kingdom Metazoa; phylum Chordata; class Aves; order Sphenisciformes; family Spheniscidae; genus Pygoscelis; species Pygoscelis adeliae. The sequence goes on along the minus strand of NW_008823954.1, from coordinate 2,588,222 downwards.
CAAGCTCTGGCACCAGTCAACACCATCATGTTGACTCCTACATGTACCATATGAGATTTGGAGCACAGGGCCAGTGCCAAACCCACACAGGTGGGGAGGGTTTCTTCCAATGGGACAGTTTCTCCCTCCTGCACACAGAACAGATTGACCTCAATATCTTTCTTCCAAAGTTGTTTGGTTAGGCATGCAAATATCATGATCTATGGTTCACTGGAGACAGACTTTATTAGATGCAAAAACCTGATAGTTCAGCACCTACATCTAGCTTTAAATATCTTCAGTCACAGCCGTTCCACCACGTTTATCAGCATCTTCCACTGTCACTAAACCATTATTGCAGTAAACATTTAGTTTGATGTTTAATCTGTATTGTCTCTGCTTCATCTTACACTCATTTATTTCCTGATCTGTCCTCGGTGACTAATGAAAATAATTGGCCCCTGTGCTCTTTCTGTAACGGTCTTTTATGTATTTGCAGACAGTTAGGTATCCACCCACAGTTGCCTTTTCTCCAGACTGAGCTTGTATGGCTCTCCTAACCTTTCTTTACAGGTCTTGTTTTCTCCAATCTGTGATCATTGTCTTTGTTCACTCCCCCACTCTCTCCCCAGTCCTTCCCTCTCTTGGAAGGGCAACCCCCAAACAGAATGCAGTTATCTGAGCAGGGTTTAACCACATCTGTAAATAGGTGTTAGAGATATCGTTTCACCATTTTGAGCAAACGAGGATTGCATACGGAGCTCACACATGGGCTGGACAGCAGGTCCACTAGAGGATGGTGGTAGCTAGAGTGATTCATTTGTTGATCGGTGGTTCAAATCCAGACTAGGAGTGCAGTAAGTGAGAATTGTACCCATCTCACAACTAGATAGCTACACACAGATGAAGTAATGTAGGCTGACTGCTACCTTGAGAGGTAACTTACGAGTTCGTCACATGGAGAGTTAACTGGTGGTGAGCTCCTATGTGCCTAGCATGCCAGGGGTGAGTAGGGGCAACAGAACAATGTCCCATGGATTATTCAGGTCAGATAAACTGGTGGCCCCACACCTGTTTTGGTGGATAAGCAATCGGCAGAGAAAAGCCACCAAACAGACCATGAAGACCAAATCCCCATTTTTCCCCTAAAAGTGTTTCTTCTCTTAAATGTTTCAGCACAGCCATGCACACCAATATTAATGACACTGTATGTGCTCTGGGAATACAGAAACATCTTCAGTATTCAGAGCTGGCAACCTAACACTTTACCTGAGCCACTTTCAGTGACCCTTTTCAGTTTTGAACCTTCCTTGTGGATGGGGTTAGAACTATAGGGAGTGAACGCTACAGAGGTCTCAGCTTAGTATCCCTTTCACTTTGAGCCAGTAACCACACACTCATTCTTAAGTTCTGTTTTTCCCCAGATGCTTAATCAATCCATCTGTATTGGTGGCTCTGAAACATGGTCTTTGATTGCTTGTGTTAGAAAGGGAAGAGAGCCACCCAGCATACTTTACATGTAGTCTGCAAATACCCTCTGCATTAGGAAGTATCAGCTGACAGTGAGTCTCAGAACACATACCCTTTCCCTCTCCCCATTTTTAGTGGCCCTGAGTACAGAAAAAGCAGTATGTTTATTCCCCTCACATTAAGCATATTCAGCATATGTGTAAAAATTAAAGAAAGAGAAGCCAGTCCGCCTCCTGCCCAGAACCAGTGTTCTCTCCTGCTTCTAAGAAAACCAAAACACTAAATAAAAAGCAGCCTTGCCTTGAGAGGTCCAGATTAGTCATGGTTTGAATTGACTTGATCGCAGCACAGTTTGCACACTGCCTAGTGCCACGCATTTATTTCTGAGTGGATAGAGAAGATTTTTTCTCTGCAGTTGACCTCAGGCACATGGAGGTATGCTGCCTGGTTTGCACAGATCACCACCGTGCACTTGGTCGACTTTTACACACACCAGTTCACACACCGATGCACAATTCTAGCTGGCAGCTGGTGGTTTGTGGCTTAAGGAAGCCATGAGCTCTTGAACTATAAAGGGTGGATTCATTTGGATTTTTTTTTCCCAACACGAAAGGGTAGCTTTGACATTTAACACGGCTGGGTCGGTCTCCTGATTCCCAGGCAATCAGCACCATGCCACTAATTTTGCTAGAGCAAGCGCTAGTCCATACCTGCCAGGAACCTCCTCTCCTGTCTTCAGATGAACAGACAAGCAAGACGGGTAAGTGAGAGGGATGGTGGAGAAATGGTCTTCATGGCTGGAGAAATGGTCTTTTTAGTTCCCATTATGACGCACTCAGCTGAAGCAGAAACACAAGGCTCAGAAGAAGGGACAAGGCAATTGTAGCAGGAGGGCCATGCTTAGCTTTAAATATCTTATTTTCCTCTGGTTCCCCTTCCACATATTTCAGTGCTGTGATCTTCAAACTGCCATTTCATCTTATGCAGTGAGGCACCCAGAGCAGTAGCTAGTCCGTCTCACTGCGGCGAAGCAACAAAATTATTAAGTTGATTCACTGTGGTTTAAAGAATTCTTGTGGATGGGTGGGTGGACGATGGATCAGGGTAATAGCAGATAACTTATCAGCCATGTTTCTCCCAATCACTCCCTGCCTTTCTATCGAGTATAAATATATCTCCAAGAAGGTTAATCACAGTATCGCAAAAGAGTCAGGCAGTCCTAGAGCCCCGATGTCAGGCAGAGCGCATACCACCAGCATCCCATTGTAGATTAGGCAATCACAGTACATGGAACCATCTCAAAAAGATCATCTAGTCCATCTCTCTTATTAACTAATCCATTTCTTTGTGATAAATTGCAGCTTACACAAAGAAAAGAGAAAAAAAGTTTAAAAAAACCTCTGCATGTTCTCCAGCTGCAAGATAACTCTCTTTCCCCACTGCCCACCAAGCCATGCTGAGTAGAGTACAGGCAGAGTAGAGCTGTGGCCTCCCTAAAGGCCAAGCAGATTAAACCTCTAGGGACCAGCTCTCAGTCTGGACTATCTCACAGGCAGCTTTTGCGCATCCTAAGGAGCAAAAGACAGGAGCAGGGAACGGAGCCCAGTGCAGAGACAAGCAGTGCTGTCTGTACAGCACTCCCATCCTCTGCCAGCTTGGGGGAATGAGAAAACAGCACTGGGAATCGAATCCAGACCTCCCACATGGTACTGCAGAGACACCGATTCCCGGTGCCAGCCCAGGCTATTCGAGTCCGGCGTGGGAATCCAAGTGCAGCTCCATGCACTAGCACAGAATGGCTCTGGCACCGGAGCCAGGGTCCACCTGCCCTCTTCCAAATCAAGCACAAGGAACAGACCCAGCTGAGCTCCAACAGCAGATGAAACGCAGAAGTTAATGCCACCACCTTTTCCCCCTGTAGGCAAGGGTTTGGGGATGGAGTTCTGGTTCGTATGTTGATAGGGGTTTTATACGGGAGCAGTTAGTAATCCAAAATGAGGACAAAACAAATCAAAGCCTAAATGATTAGATGGGGATAGGAAGTTGGGATTTTTGCCCCTGTTCCGTATTTTCCATCTCATGAACTCTTCGTGCTCTTGCATGCACAGCTACAATGTAAAACTCAGCCATCAAGGCAGGTATCCCGAGAACCCTGCCCAGCCCAGGATGGCTGGGGGCTGCTCCTGACACCTTCCTTGGCCCAGTTATGGTCTCACTGACAAAGGGATCACAAAAGGCACCAGGACTGGCGCAGGCTGAGACAGGCTGGTGTGGCAGGTGTGTGTCACCAGGCCAGAGCCCAGGGTCCCCGGGAAGAGGTGTAGCGGGTTTGACCATGTTTCTTTCCTTTTCCGTGCTGAGATCTGCCTCTGCGTATGAAAGGCAGAGCCAAGGGGAAGCTGAAGGAGGTCTTGTCATCCCCAGGCTGTTTCCCCACTCTGCCCTCAACCTGCTCCATCCTGTCGCAACCCCCTGAGACCCCCACCCAGGACTGGCAGACAAGCTGGTGTGGTGGGGCACCAGAGAAAAACAGGATATGCGGAGGCGACACGAGCTGCTGCTTTGGGACGGTGTGGGTGAGCACTTGAAAATCACCCATACCCACATCTCCCCCCATTACAGAGCACCCTGCACCCACGCGTGTACTGCCGGTCTCCCCAGAGCTGCAGTTGGGGCACACCAGGTCACCCCATGCCCCAGGGTGCCGTGCCCCGGCTCTGCTCCCCAACGGCTTGGGCACTGAGGCAGCACTGAGGGCCCCATGAGCTGGGGGTGCTGCATACTCAGCCCTCCCTGCCTGCCCGAGGGGCAGCTCAGGGGGGACCAGCTGCCCCCCCTGCACTGCTTGCAAGGCCTGAGGTGGCTGTGCTTGATGGTGGGGGGCAATATTAGAGGGAACTTCCTTTTGCCCTTGCTGGAACTGGCAGGGAAGGTGAGGAAAAGTCCCAGGTAAAGGTAGCAGCAAAAGACACTGGGTGGTAGAGGTGGGATGAGGATGTGGGCCCATGGTCCCTGCCCCCACGACTGAGCATCAAAGCTGCAAGACCCCTCCCCAACTCCCATCCACCCTGCTCT
>NW_008823954.1:2580759-2581999 GCF_000699105.1 Pygoscelis adeliae | reverse complement strand
TAGGCCGCTCACGATCGAGAGGCCGGCGTGGGTTTTAAGTAACGCACCACCCTCCTCGGCAACAAGCAGGTTTCTACGTACTGTTATTCCTAATGAGCTCTATTTTCACATCAAAGCGTGACAAGGAGCCGCTGGACCAGTGAAAAGGAAGAGGCAATTTGTGGGTGGATGGATGGATGGATGGATGGACGGACGGACAGACGGATGGATGGATGGATGGGAATTACCTTCGTTTTCACCCCTTTCCAAAGCCGTATTCCTCCTCCCGTGTCTCCCCCGACCCCACCTGCCCACCCCCCAAAAAAATCACAAGGGACTTTCCCCCGATTCACGACACGGTATGTAACTCAAAGCATCCCTCTTGCCTTCTCTTCATGTCTTATTTGGTGAACCAAGAGGGAATCAACATGTCTGGTGAATGTTTCCTCCTTTTTTTTTTTTTGCTGTATCTGCTTCTAAGAGCAGCATCCCTAAGCCTTTTGTTCTACCGTGAGTGGTCTTCCCTGGGCAAACCTGTGTACCAAAATGAGCTGCCAGCAAAAACACAGAAACAGGAATTTCCCTACCTTGGTTTGTAGAAGCAGAACCTCTAGACGGACAGATCAAGGGAGAGAGCATGTTGGGAATGTCCAGTCTCCTCTTCTTGCTTGCATATCCACATAAGAAGAATAAGGGTCGCCGGGCAAACGTGGGGGAATGAGTTAAAAAAAAAATCCTATTTGGCTGTAAAAAAAATAGAGGATTCTTTGTGGCAATCTTGCGTCTTGAAGCGGTGCAAATTCAAAAGCCGGAGAGAATCACTTCAGAGGATATGCAGCACGAGTGCTGAGGATCGTCAAATGCAGGTTCCAGAGTAAGCATTCCTTTCGCCTTTTTAATGATTATTCTTATATTTTTTTTTTCCTGGAGCCCTAGTGGAGGAGGTTGTGTTTAAAGCAACTGGAGGTCGGTGCCGTTCTTCTGTGAAGCATGATTATCCTCAAAGCGTCCCCTTCCTGAAGGGAAAAATAAGCATCAATTTTCTATTAGAGGGGTCTGAAGGGGATAAAAACCGCTCCCCAACAAAGACATTAATATGTTGAGAAGAAAGGGAGGCAAAACGCATTTCCCAACAGTGCACACAAGCAGAATGAAAAAAAAAAAAATTAAAAAAAAAACCAGCTGGCACGAGTCTATAAATAATTCAGATACGGGCTGACTACACCATTCCCGGGATAGGCATGCATACGAGACGGGAAAG
>NW_008823954.1:2574432-2579498 GCF_000699105.1 Pygoscelis adeliae | reverse complement strand
AAAAAAAAAATTAACAATGACCATACAATAGTAAGAATAAGAAGAAAGGAACAGGCGCCCAGCCAGCAGGCAGGCAGCAGAATTGGATGTGAACGAAAAGAAAGGAGAGCAGAGATAACGCTAATATCCAAATTGGATACTCCACAATTAAGCCCGATGCTTTAATTGCTATTCTCAGAGCCCCCTGGAAGCTAGGCAACACGAAATCAGTCTGAACAGAAAGCAACGTGCGTTTGCACACTCCTCCCTGCCCACACTGCCCTGCCCGCGGATGTCTGCGCCCTTGCTACCCAGGGTGCTCTCAGCCTCGCCCCTGCAGTGCAATCCGCTCTGTGGTCACGGATCTGTCCCTGTCCCCTCCCATGCCTGGGTTCAGCTTGGGGTGGCCTGAGCAGAGCAGAGCACGTGCATTTGCCCTTCACAGCACTGTGAAGTGGCCCTGGAGGAAGCCTGCCCCAAACCAGGGCAAGCCATAGAGGATAACAAGGCAGAGCCCCTCCAAGTGGACATGCCAAATGCACCCTTCAGGACATGTAGTCACTCTAGGGTCGCAAGTGCCCACCCAAGACCCACTGGCTGGGTCTTGTTAGGAGGTTTGGAAGGCCTCAGCGGGGCCTTGGTGAGTCCCAGCTACACTTGTCCTGCAGGAAATCAGACGCCAGGCCCAACACCCTGTGCTCTGCTTCGGTGCTGATGCAGGCTGCATTGTCCAGCCTTTGCATCCCTCCCACTGAAAGCACCCTCCAAGGAAAACACAGTAGCCTCTACCTTCCTAGGTGTGCTCTGTGTCCAGGAGCGGTGAGGAAGGTATCCCTCAAAAGACGGGCAAGGAGGGCTGGATCCCATGCGCCAAAGAGCTGTGCTCCAGCAAGCAGCCAAGCACTTTCCGACTCAGTGCCGGCCCTTTGTTGCAGGTATGTATCTGCAGGACAAAACATGGATAAGGCAAATGTCCACACTAGCATGGCTGAGGTTCCTGTGGCAGAAAAGCCTTCTGAAAGCACCACAGCAGGCTCAATCCCCGGGTCCTGCCAGTTTGTACTTCAGAGTCCATCCACATGGTTCAAACAGGGCCGGCAGTGTGCCCAGGTGGCCAAGAAGGCCAACGGCATCCTGGCCTGGATCAGAAATAGTGTGGCCAGCAGGAGTAGGGAAGTGATCGTGCCCCTGTACTCGGCACTGGTGAGGCCGCACCTCGAATACTGTGTTCAGTTTTGGGCCCCTCACTACAAGAAGGATGCTGAGATGTTGGAGCGTGTCCAGAGAAGGGCAACGAGGCTGGTGAGGGGTCTGGAGCACAAGTCTTATGAGGAGCGGCTGAGGGAGCTGGGGTTGTTTAGCCTGGAGAAAAGGAGGCTGAGGGGAGACCTCATCGCTCTCTACAACTACCTGAAAGGAGGCTGTAGCGAGGTGGGTGTTGGTCTCTTCTCCCAAGTAACTGGCGAAAGGACGAGAGGAAATGGCCTCAAGTTGCGCCAGGGGAGGTTTAGATCGGATGTGAGGAAAAATTTCTTTACTGAAAGAGTAGTTAAACATTGGAACAGGCTGCCCAGGGAAGTGGTTGAGTCACCATCCCTGGAAGTATTTAAAAGATGGGTAGATGAGGCGCTTAGGGACATGGTTTAGTAGGCATGGTGGTGTTGGGTTGACGGTTGGACTCGATGATCTTGGAGGTCTATTCCAACCTTAATGATTCTATGATTCTATGATTCTAGGGTTTGCCAGTCTGTAGGGGGAGGTTATGGATGGCAATGTGGCTGTAGAATCGCATGCATTTATCAACATGCCACCTGGAGCTTGAATGAGTTGCTGTGTTCATGTACATTGGGTTTACAGTGGTATTTTTCTTGTAGCTGCAGTGACCACAAGCAATACCAATCTGTGCTTGAGCTCCTTGCCAAAAGCAGACACCAAGATTTTAATTTCGACAGCCAGGATCTTCCTGAGGGTGCTGGTAAGGTCTGTTCTGTTAGAAAGATTTTCCTAACATTTTTAGGCATGCTTAAAAAAAGTGACTATGATCTTTTTCATTCTAATTTCAGTAAAAATGGAAGACATATTAGCCAAAGCCTGAAGTAATCTGAAATTATCTCAGAACAGTTGGAGGAAAGAAATGTAGAGTGATTCTTACATACAGAAGTTGCTAATAGCTGAAGAGATTAGTCATTTGACTTTCCCATTCCTTTCACTGATAATAGCGATACAAGAATAGCAGATAGGATTTGGCCAAGGGATGTTTTTCCTTTATGGCAAGAAGGGATAAACTAGGACTGTGCAGGTCCTCCTGCATTCTTCTGGATGAAACAAGTGGAGAAGGAGCTTGACAAAAAAGAGAGGGAATGGTTTTCATCCAGCATATTACTTAGAAACACAAAATGGAGGGTTAAGAAGTATCTTAGGAACAATTTCTGAAAAGGGGCCTATCAATCAGAAGAGAACAGCTGCAATTATTTTAAGCAAGTCAGCAATATTTAAGATTATCATTCTCTGTGACCTTAAGACAAAGGAATTCGTCAACCACAAGTTTTCTTTCTAAAACTACACAACTCCACGGTTACATGGTACATGTCAGCCTGTGTTATTACTCGCTTTTAAGGATAAGGCTAGTTCCCTTTCTACTTAAGAGATGTATATGTACATCTTATATAAACATTATACATATGTATATGTATAATTCTCTCTTAAATAAATCATAAGGACCAAGTTCCCTATAGTGATTAGGGGCCTGAGTGTCCGATTTGATACTTTTTTCAGAGAAAGAGGGTCCATTCCCCCTGACCAAAGAAATCGGGCTCACTTAGAAGTTTGAAATTGGGCACACAAAAATGCCGTTTGCTTCAGAATTATCTTCTGCTCGAGATTCTGCACAGTGTCTAACCCCCAAATTACTTTTACATTAAGATGTAATATTTATTGTAAATAATGGGTGTGGAGGCAGGCTCCAAATAAAAATTGTTACAAAATCTCCAGCAGCATAGTACTATGACAGGGTTTACTCTCACTAGCTGGGGTTGGCTTTTATTTTTTCTCCAATCAACTAAGATGAATGAACTGCATAAAATGAAACAAATAGCATCTCTGACAGGAAATTGGTTTTTCAAACATCTCTTCAATTCAAAAACACTTAAACGTTATTTGTAAGACAAATTGAGGAATTTATTTTAAATGTGTCCATGCTTCCTATAAATTAAGGGCCATACTATTCTTGTCCTGCCTAAGATAAAAGAATGTGGATGAAAGTTCTTATATCAAAAGCAACCAGGGCTGGATGTGGCAGTGACAGTGTTGGGAAGGAGACGGAGCAGCAGAGCCATTCTACCACCACAGAACAGCATCTGCGAGCACTGACAGGGACTGAAATCTACAGTAACTTTAACCCTTAGTAAATACCCCGCTGACTTCATAAAATCTGAGCCCACTTCCAGTACAGTATGTCCCTAGATAAATGGGGTCTGCAGCAAAGGGAGAAGACTGGCAATTCATGGGTCATCTGCACAAACACAGATGCAGTTGCATCAGTGTAAGAAAAGCCATGTCTATGAAGAGCAATTCCTTATAATCAATGAAATGGATCAATTGCTCTGGATAATTCACACCATAAAAAGGTTTTTCAGAATAGCATTCCTTTGGGTGTTTGCATATGGGCTGCAAAGCATGGTAACCATGTCTCCAGCTGCTTTTATACAGTGCTCTGTGCCCTGCTCCACTCAGCCAATCTGATTATGAAGTGGCCAGATACCTCTATGCCCATGTCCCAGATCTGTCTGAGACACTGTGGGAAGTCCTGGTGTTCAGGTACTAGGCCTATGACGTTTTCGGAAGATCACCACACAGGTCCACAAGCAAGGATGCCATGTCATGCTGCATAAAGAACAACATGAAGAAATTTTATCGGATAAGTAAAGGGAAAGCAAACAGAGAAACAAGCACACAAACCTGACAGTGTCACAACCACCTGGCTGAAGGACTCAGCTGAATTTTGGCATGAAACATTTCATCCTTTATTTTGCACATGGCTCAGGACCAAGAGGTGCTAGAGCAGGACTGAGCCAGAAGCCACTGGAGGGGGTTCTAGTCAGTCCCTTGCAAAGACACCTGGGCACAAGGAGACCACTCGCTTTGTTTGCTATCTCAGAGGACACTCATCCTGCCAGCAGCCCTGCAGAAGCGAATCGTGAACACTGTTGCATTTGCTTTGAAATTACATACATGCTCTCCCAGCTGTCAGTCCAGGACACTTAGCTGAGGTCTCATCATTTTACATCGCAATAATTGCAGCATCCCCTACTGTCTCTGCTGTGGTCAGTCTGTCCCCAGAAATCCTGAACAACTAACAGACTGGTTTTTTGTCATGCAGATTCAAAAAAAGTGTGAGGTAGATTAAAGGAGAAATAGCTTTCTCTGTGTCTTTATAGACTTGTTTTATTCTTTTGAGTATGGAACACCAGGCTCACTGAAATTGGTTTTCCTGGATGGTCATTTATATGTGAAATACATACACATTAAACTAAGAAACTGTGGAGTTCTTTCTTTCAAATGGAAATGTGTTATTTTTAAACTGCAAAAGCACAGACAATATTTCAAACTGACACTGTCACTTTTTTAAGATGATATACAGCTCCTCTACCTATAGCACACCCAGACTGAAGAACCTATCTGTCAAAAGCCACTGCATCTAATAATAAACAGCAATTATCATCAGATGCTATATTGTATATCATCAAAGCACGATACAAACATTAGTCATATGTGCCATCCCTTTTCACATGCCATTCAGAAGCATGAAGTAAAGGTCAAAGCACTGCCTTGCACCACTCTGAGAAAGAAGCCTTTCTCCTCCACCTCTGGGGTGCAAAGATCATTCCAGTGGCTGGAGATTTTGTCCCACCTCGCTGGTCTTAACGAGGCACAGTTTCCTGACACACTTGAATGAATGGGAAACCATAGCCCTCCAGGCAGTCATCTCCACCCTGTTCCAACCCTAACAAGACAAACAGATTATCTGGGTTTTTTTCTAAAATCAACTTTCTGCTTGATGAAAACCTTATTGGTTCTCTCCAGATTTA
>NW_008823954.1:2570474-2574407 GCF_000699105.1 Pygoscelis adeliae | reverse complement strand
CACTCTTTCTCCTCTTTACTGGAGGAGCTGCAAAATGGATTAGGCAGATTGCCTTCATAGTTTAAAGGAAACTGGAAAACCGCTTTCAGTAAGAGATAAGGTGTAGCTTTTGCCAGCTTATCATGATGAAAAGCTAAAAAAGAGTCTCTTCGAAGAAAGTGCCTGCATTCACCTATTCTCCATACAGGGCATACAGCAGCCAGGAAAATCACCCTTATGTCTGAAAGCCGTCTTCAATGTTCTAGCAGAGGATCCATCAGAGCATTCAAAACTAAATTAAAATCCCAAGGAGGAATAGGGGATTTAATTCTAGGATTAAGCTTTGAAGTTGCTCCCAGGAAATAAATTATTATTGGATGAGAACCAACACACCAATTATCTAGTTTACCGCTCATGCTACTGAGAGCTGCTGCACACACCCTGAGGGATCAGATACCACGGCTCTACCTAGCCAGTCTCATTCTTAACACAATATCCACATAAAGGCGAAAGCTCAGCTAGTCACATTCCAAGAAACTTAGCTTCCCAGCTCCCAGTATTAACAGGGAAACTGTCCGCTACAAAAATATGGGGCAATAAGATTCAGTCACTTAAACTCCCTGCTTCTCACCTTTTATCTTGCTTTGTTGTAGATAATAGAATAGTTAATAACATGCCACTTCTTTGCTCTGTATGTTATAGTAGGGTCAAAGTACTACAGTATCAGTGCTACCATAAATAAGCACATTTATTTTTCTTACACAGAAGGCTACACGCTAGTTAAGTAGCAGGCAAGCCCTACTCCATTCAAATGGCGTCTAGACAAAGCAGTGGGACATATCCCGCTTTTCACTTGCTATTCCACAGATTTCTTCAGGCTACCCAGAATACCTCACCTTCACTTAGGCAGCCTCAAATCCTTAATGCTTGTTCAATGGAACATTGCTACAACATGAACCACCTCCTGTGGAAGGAATAAGTAAAGTTAAATAGCTCCAAGACTGATAAAAGTGTCTGGAGCAAAAAGGAGTACAGACATCAGAGCTGATATTTCACTGAAACTAAATGCTACCAGTTAATCAGTGCTATTATAAACTCTCTCAGAACATTAAGTTACTGCGGGTAAAAAATAAATCCTTCCCTCTGAAAAATATACGTGTCACCACTGAGGCAAAAGCTGGCAGCAGCAGTGTACACAAATATTTGGTTTTCTCCCAAAGAATGTATTTTTTGTTTAAATACCTTATGACCTAAAAATACTGCCACCAAAGCATCACTACTTTTTTCCTCCCAAACACATGGTTCATACCTTTTCTCCATGGATTCCTTTCAGTCCTTAACACAGGGAAACGATGTACGCAAAGCAAAGATGAAATTCCACCCACCTCTCATGTCCTCCTTCACCTGCAAGCTCTGTCAGAACTTTTGATACCATTTAATACACACACGTACATATGGAGTGGGGCATATCCAGTGAGTGGATTCACTTTAATGGCAACATGGCAAAGCGGAGGCACTGGTTAGTGTCACCAGCCGGGCTCCCTGCTGGTGCAGCAGTTCTGACAAGCCCCATCGTTCATGACCTCCTAACAGACCCAGCTTTTTTCAGAAAAGTTCGGGGTCGATAACAGCACTGAGTCTCTCTCTGTTCCTCTCACTCCTCCTTCAGGTGAAGCAGATGGTATTGCAAATAACTTGCCGAGCGGGTGCAAGGGGAGAAATGGTAGTGACGGAAAATACTATTTGTACTGACAAGGATTCTGAACAAGGAGCTGCATGACGTTAGAAAAGCAGATCACTTTTCTAACACAAAGATGTGGGTCTGAAAGCATTCTTCAAAACAGAAGTAAGAATGATTTCACCAGCGAGCCAAGAGCCTGTGAGCTGGGGATGTTCCCACAGGGTTTGGGTCAGGTGCTCACTCCAGCATTTATTGTATGTTTGTCTTGACCATGTAATTTAAGACAAATGTTTTCTGTAGACACATTTTAAAGTGAAAAATTATCTCGGTTAGCATGCAGCTGTGGTCCCTGAGATAGCTCCTTGCCCAGGGGCAAACAGAAGAGAGATGTTAATGAGCTTAAAAATAGCTCTGAAAACTAGTGTCCATGGTCAGCTGAGAGCCAGCAGGATCAGGTTCACCTGCTCCTGTGCCTGTTTATTTAGTAGTCTTATTAATTGAAAAAGTGGAAAAGCATGTGCTAAACCTGAATATTCACATAGCAGGGAGAAAATATCTATTCCCAGCAACTGAGGTTATCATGCTGCCCCATCACCACCACACCTTCCTGAAAAAAGATACCTACCCTTGGCAAATTACTTTATGCAGATGGGGATAGATTTCCTTTGCCTGAGCTGTTTGCAAGTGAGCCAGCTGACTCAATAGTTGGAAGAAGTATTAAGATTTCTGTCAGATTGCTCTATATTCTAAAGAAAACTGCCACCTTCTTCTCTCCTTTACTTAGACGTCCCCTTACTTAGACATCTAGGAAGAGGCAATAAGCAAAATAACCTCTGGTACACCTCAGCTGCCTCTTTCAATCTACCATCAAATTGAAATGGAGGACATTTACCTCAACTGCTTTGAAGCCCAGCAGCCCATTTTTGCTCTCATGTTAGGTCTGACTCAAACTCAAGCCTCAGCATCTTGATTGCATGCACTACCCACAGACTGTCTCATGCTCTGGCTTTTTTTTTTTTGCCATACATCAGCTGTAAACCTGATCCCAAGACCAGGCCTTATTGAAATATGAGTTCTCTTTCACCTCCACAGTGATTATGAACTCAACAGAGCAAGGTCTGGCTTCAGCTTCATCAGCTTCTGGTCAGCCTCCATTCTCCAGCAAGCCTGCAAGTTTGCCCTCTGCCCCACGTTACTGCCAGGACCCAAGTGCTAATTGTGTTTCTATGGTCTGGCAGTGGGAAAATGGAAAGTATGAATGCCTCTCATGTGTGGGGTATGCCTTTTCCTCATCCCTTACCAAGCACTGAATTCAGAAAAGCACACGCTGTTCTGTCACTCTCCCCTCATCATCTTCAGAAAACATCCACCTAGAGCTTTGGCCACACTCTGGCAACTTTCCCAGTCCAAGGACAGAGACCAGACATTAGAGCAAGGCAACATTTATTTGGAAGGACAGCTCAAAACAGCTCACACTGAAAATTTTGGCTTCCTCTGGCCCACATAAACAGGTTTGCCTGAGAAGGGGGAAATCTATAATTACATTCTGTGCTCTTTTCACGCCATTCCTCTGTATTTATACTGTTGTGTTGTTTGGTTTTATGACAAGGCCATTTGTCCTTTGTTGTGCTCTTTAGACACAAGTACATAAAGCTCCTGTGGAGCTGTGGCTTGTTCCCCTGGCAAAAGAGCAGCTGGGCATCTCTGCTCCAGCCCCTATGTCGGTCAAGAGTCGGTACTCTGGGCTTGCCATGCTATCAGGCTTTCTTGTGCTGACAAAGAGCGAGCCTGCAGGCTGTTGTGTCCTTGCTGGTCATGTCCTTATTCTAGGTCAAGGATACCCATGTGTTTTCATGCTACCTGAAGGAATTGTACATTTTTCTCATAAACTGATCTGTGTCTCTCGCGCGACGCAACTTCCACAGGCTCCCATCTTCTTGCCTTTGCCAGCTAACAGGTTTGTCAGATTGGAGCACAACCTCGTGCAGAGGACACTGTCTCAGTGGCACAGATGGCACAAGGGACAGTCCATGACCTAATGAAGGAAAAGCATGGGGGAAAGGGGATATCACTAATGCCACTTTTCTCACATATTTTTATCTTCAGAACCATCAGAGGAGGTCTGTCTCTCGGTTATATTGTTTCCTGGTGGCACCTCAGGGGATGCAGAGAAAGGAAGAGAGGTGTGGGGAGAGCGTAATGAGAGTGGTAGGAGGGAGCAGTATTTGGCAAAGCCATGAACTGTGAATTATATTATTCTATTTTTCTGCCAG
>NW_008823954.1:2562974-2570432 GCF_000699105.1 Pygoscelis adeliae | reverse complement strand
GAGTCGCCCAATGCTGGTGGCTCTGTTGGGCTAAGCAAAGGCAGATCTGACTCCAGGAAATCAGGTGTTGATGGAATTTCTCCTTGTTGGCCTCGCTGTCTTGTGTTATCCATGGAGTGGGTCAAACATCCTACTCAGCCATCCATCAGCCCCTACATTATAATGTTATAGGACCCCCTTTTATTCATTTGGTGAGCCATCACCTCAGGTTGACAGTTTGTAGAGCCACAGCTCCAGCAGCTGGAGAACCCATTTTGAATAAAACTGCTAGTGTTCCCTCTGGGACACTACAAGGTGTGCAGTGCCATGGGGCACATCATGAAGGGATAAAAAGTGTACACCATGTCAGTGCCTACTACTCCTATGACTTCAGTGATGAACTTTGCCTCAAACTAGTCTGCTACCCATTGACAGAAGCTGATAGCTGTCCCTCTGCACCCTTGGCCTTAAAGGCTGTATGCTGACAGTCTGAGATGTGTGCAAGCTCACAGCACAGCATGTCAGAACATCTTCACGTGTATACAAGTCCCCTGTACCTGCTGCTGCTCACCTTCCCAGAGGCAGAGAACAGCATGGTCCTATGGAGTGTTGGTCCCTGTCTCCCAGAAATTATGCTCTACAGCAGAGAGGCAGGGATCAGCTAGTCAGTTGCAGTTAGGCAAAAATCTAAATAGCTCCCCAAAAACAATGGAGCCAGAACTGTTTTTTCTCTGTTTCCAGATATACTGGGTCCCAGAGTTGAGGATAGATATGACTCTGGAAAAGGCCTTGCTCCTGATCCAGGTCCTCACCAGAAGAAAAGCCAGCACACACATAGGATCCCTGACAAAAAGCATGCAAGAGGAGAAGATGGGGGTCATACAAGGCCTGGGTGCAGGCATCCAGGCAGTGCAAAGTTAGCGGATGGGTTCAAGCTCTTCTCTGTTCCTCAGGTGATTCCCACTGTCTCCCTCAACCTTTAACGCCCAAAAATGCAAACTGAGCTTTATTTCTCCTCACCAAGCATACTAAGGAAAGACTAAGGGACCATAACTGCCACAGAGAAAGATTGGCTTCAGCTACCATTGTTCCAAACACATCTCCAAAGAAAGAGTTAGGAGGACTGCACAAGCGACTGCAGGAATCCTCATCTGAAATGGCCATATTTGGCACAAAGGACTAGACCCAAGTGGGCCATTCTGATCACCAAGGAGCTGGAGGCAGATTGGCGTTGAGTAGGTCTCCACTACACATGATACCACCACTTTGCAACCCAGTGCTCTGAAAGGACAGCACTTCTGAGAGGCATTGGTACACTTGAACACGACACCAACATGGGATAGAACTAGGTATCTTCTGGCTTCAGGGCTGACTGGTAAGGCAGCCATAGAAATTGTGAGCAAGGAAACTGGCTATTATCATCTGTCTCCACAGTACGCAGGGAAACAGGTCCTTAGGTACACCAGCTGTAAATAAATGGGCTCACACAAAATATACACTGAGTCGTAAAAGCAGTTTCTTTGCTTAGTGGAAACAGCCTGACAAGACC
The DNA here is from genome assembly GCF_000699105.1 of Pygoscelis adeliae. Classification (NCBI taxonomy): domain Eukaryota; kingdom Metazoa; phylum Chordata; class Aves; order Sphenisciformes; family Spheniscidae; genus Pygoscelis; species Pygoscelis adeliae. The sequence continues at coordinate 2,568,904 of NW_008823954.1, read as the reverse complement.
ACTCATACTTCTTGGGCCACAGTACAGCAATACCCCAGGCAGATGACAGCCCCATCCCCCCCCGAACAGTCACCAGGATCTGCATTACTCTTCTGTGCAGCTACCAGCAGCCGTAGCTCAGCTGAATAGAATTGAAATAACTAATCACTCAATCTCAGGTAATAATGGTAGGCCTCAAGCTCTATGATTGCAAGCATCCAGCATATGTACAGATGATAAATGTCCCCGGGACTTACTGCTCAAAAGACCAATTTCAGAGTTTTCATCCGAAAGGACTGGCTCCTTAAACATCTGTTCTGTCTTTTGAAGTGCGACAGAGGTCAGAACTGCTTCATGTCTTGGTGTGGTGCAATGAAAGGAGTGTAATCTCCTTCGAGGGGGTGAATAGGAACAATTGGCTTCATTATTAACTGCATATCTGACTGTCATTGCATCTGTGACATTTTTGTTTTCAAACTTCTCTTGATGGCCGCAAGGTTTGGAAACTGCAGAGGTGCTGTATTGACCTGAAGTTCTTGGCTCTGTGGATGTCTTACAGTGCAGTGACAGAGAAACAGCAATCCCATGACTTCCTCACCATCAGGAAGTCACAGGATCATAGGATAATTCAGGTTGGGAGGGACCCCAGGAGGCTCTAGTCCAACCTCCTGCTCAAAACAGGGCCAGCTGTGAGATCAGATCAGGTTGCTTAGGGCTTTAGCCAGTTGGGTCTTGAAAATATCCAGGGATGGAGACTGCACAGCCTCTCTGGGCAACCTGTCCCATTGCTTTCCTGTCCTCAGTCAAGTCCTGCACAAGTATAGAAGTATGGTCTGCAGGGTCTTTGAGCCAGAATTTCTGAGAAAGGCCATGTTGGCTGGACAGACTACAGCCCCCATGTTTACCAGCATGCCTTCACAAGGTCATGGGGAGGCATGCTCCAGGGTCTCCACATCCTCACACCCCATATATCTCTTCAAAACCCAGGTCAGTATCAAGACAGGGTGCCCGGCCTCCTTGTCAACTGCTCTGCCCACACCCCTGTATAGCATCAAGATGCTCACCAGCTCCCTATCCCCACCAAACCCGTGAGGGACTACACACACAGCCATAACTAGACCCAGTACTTGCTCCACCACCCAACCCTGAGCAAAGCACAATCAGTGGGGACCACCGTGGTTATTGTACTTACCCTCCTCCCCTAGCTCCCCTTTCCCTTCCCAATAGCAGTGTCCTCCAAAGTGCCCCCTCCTCCCGATATCGCCAGCTGAACCGTGACAACAGGGTTGCCAAGCAACATGAATCCTCCAAGTAACCAACCACGTCAGATCGCAGCAACCCACTGCAGATCAACTGGAAAGCTGGTGGGCCTGCCACCATTTTGTGTCTCAGCAACTATTCTATCCAGCCATAGCTAGGATCTACTCGGGTCCATCCTCTTCTCTTCCCTCATCGACCAAGAGCACCAGCCCTGGCATTCATGCCATTGCCAAGCAGCCAATATGCCCACAACTAATCAACACATACTCATAGTGCACACAAGCACAGAGGCCAAGGAAGTCCAACCAGGAATGGCCTTCATACAGGCACTAAGCACTTCCCTGTCTTTCATGGATCACCTGTCTTCTGTCTTACCCCTTGCCTCTTCCCTCTAGCCTTGGCGGTCACACGCTGCAGGTGGTCAGGCCACTGCTCCACATCATCCACACAGAGCTGTCCCATCTCCAGAGAGCATGCTGACCAGCCTGGTCTGCACGCATGCAGAATACCAATGAGGACAATTTGGGGTGGCAGCCATATCTGCAATACAGGCCTTACATTTATACACCCACCCCTACCTCCACCTACCCCCCATTCACTCCCTGGCCTCTCTGCATTCTGACAGCTGCTGCAGGCTGTCCTCCTGTATCCCCAGAGCCAGGGGCTGAGACCCGAGGGAGAAGCTTAGCACTGCTCTCAGCCTCGCCCTGTCTCTCTGCCCTTCCCATAATCATGCTACATACCAAGGGTCAGCTCCCCCACATCAAACCAAGACAAATGATGCAAGCATCCACCACCTGCCTCATGTTTTCCTTCCCCTCAACAGGGCTGTTGCAATACACAGAGTATTTCCTCTAGCCTCACCTCAATCTTTCAAAGAGAAGCAAAATGTTTTTCTCTGCCTTTGGAAACACACCTGGTCCTTGCAGACCCTCAGCAGATGCAATGGCATGATCATCTTGTAGAGGAGGGTGGTTCAAACAGACACCACAGCCACAGGGTAGGCAGACCCCAGTTTCTCTTGGGCGTTTTTGGAACGAGCTCCCCAGGGGATGTAAGCCACAACAGCAGGAGACAAACACAAAGCAGCAAGATCCACAAATTACTATTTGCTGTAGGCCCTCCCTGCTCTTTCTTCCGTCTCTTCTGCTTTTCTTAAGGAGGCATTCACAGCACCTCCTGGGACCAGCACTAGTGACTCCCAAACACCAAATCCCTTGTCTCACTGTCACTTAGCTTCCTATACAAAAGAGCTGGAGACAGAAAGTCCTGCCTGTGCTTCACCATCCTGGAGTTTTTAAGCAAACACCATGAGCAAGTGGGAGGCAGTAAACTCTTGGAGGGCATTGATGGCACTCAGGAGAAACTGAAGGCTTGGCCCTGCTGCCTGCAATCAGCTGAGTTCAGAGGAGGTACAAAACTCAGGGTGAGCCGAGTGCTGTCTGTACGCAGCACAGCCTGAGAAAGAGGCTCCCCAGGCTGCCTTAGGCAAGCTCAGAAACTACCCCAGGAGAAGACTGAGCACAGAGATTCACATGCTAGAATCATCTGTCTGGTATGGGTGGCACCCAAGGGCAGCCCAGATAGCTAAAGGACTCTTTAGACACACTGTTTTTACCAGGTGTATCACCATTAGGGGCTGGGATCACCCCCATGATTTCTTCCAACTCGACTAGCTAAGCACAGAAGGCCTTAAAGGAAGGCTCTGTCTCGTTCAAGGCCACAAGCTCTGAGCATCAGGCACAGTTTTAAAAGGAGCTTTTCAGGAGGGCCATGGCAGAACCATCTTCTCTTGGAGTTATTTGTGGTTTGCTTCATGTCACATCACACATAGTCCAAATCTCAGGTCCCACCAGGAAGACAATGATCTCCCTGTCATGGGCATTGAGTGGCATCTGCACAACCAGGGAGGGCAATGAGGAAACGAGGTTGCAAAAAGACCCGTTCTTTGCCCAGAGATATGAGTAATGAAAGCAAAGGTGTTTCAACCTAATCAAGGGGTTGCTTCTTTCCAATGCATGTTGCCTTGTGTCCTGAGGGACTTGGGGAAGCGCCTTGGTCCCCAAATTGAGTGATAGGCTTGACAGGACTCTTCTACACTGCTCCATGATATAGCACACTGACATTTAAAAAGTCCTAATTGAGACATATGATGATGCTAATGTGGCATTGCCCTGCCATTAATCAGCCCAGGTGCAGTAGCCTGCTGGTATGAATTCTGGATTTGGTCTGTCCAGACCTAGCTTACGTATATCCACCTCCATCTCCATTGGCTGTGCAGACATCCCCTTGTACAGATTCATTTTAACCAAAGCAGAATGAAAGGGTTCAGATTAAGTAAATCAATTCTTCCACATAAAGGGGCTGCATAGACTTAATTAAATTGTTATCTGGGCCAACCTGGATTAAACTAGTGCAAATTTGTGTATAGACACGGCTTTCTTTCTTATTAAAATCATTAACTAATCCAAGTTTTGATTGGCATTAACTGCCTAGTAGCAAATGTGAATCCTCAGTCCAGTCTTCTAGTGTCCGTGTCTCCATCTAGCCTCAAATACGACACACATAAGAGCTGGGCACACTCCTGATCCTGCCCTCAGAATTCATATTTAGTGAGTTCTTACCTTGAAACCCAAAGGACCCAGTAAGACTGATGCTTTTTCCATAAAAATAACTTTATGGAAGCACCTATACAACCAGTCCTCATGGAGGAATTTGGGCAAGGCTCACTCTTACAGAGAAGCTATAATTTCTGAAGCAGCAGCAGTTAACCAGATCATTCTGTTCCAGCATCTCATCTATGGACCCTGTATAGGGATGATGGTATTATCCTATTTTTGCTTCTCAGCTAGTTAATAGGAAATCCCCTTTCAAAGGCAATTTCCATTTTAAATCACCCACATTAAGAGAGACATGTTTAATACCAATAAATCCGCTTTCTTAAAAGAGACAGAGAAGCCAGGCTCATGAGCTGACTAAATCCTCTCCCCCACCCCCATTCCTGCCTTGCAATCTGTAGATCTTGCAGAAGGGCGATCTAAGACAGCTGTAGTTAGCTAGCTACACTTCTAAGCACTAAGCTGCTCCTCGCTTTGTATTCACTCCGTGCCAAACCAAGGTCACAGGGACATGAGGAGCTAAAAGACTTTTCTCACTGTAAGGGAGTGGGAGTCCCAGCCAGAGATACTCCGAGGCTGGGTTTCCACACGCCTCCCATGGGAGCCTCTCCCTACACAAGTCTTCCAGTGTAAGTCAGTGTGGGGTGAATGCTATCTAAGGGCTCTGCAGGTGAAATGACTTTCTCTCCTCAAAGCTTTTTGTAGCACACCTAGGAGAACTGGCCACTGACTCCCAGAGGGATCCCTGTACCCAAAACACATGCCCTGATGGCTGCTCCTCTGCTGTGGGGACCTTACTCCATCCTCTCCATCACAGCTTCCCCTCTCTAGAAGGATTTCTAGCCTCATGGTTCTTGCAGACAGTTTTACCACGCCTTTGGCAGAGAAGCAGGTGGCAGCCTTTCCAAGACTCCCTTGTGTGCCTAAAGAAGCAGCCAGCAGTGTGGGCAATGCTAAGGCAATGCTCCATCAGAAGCCAGAGGAGGGTGACCTCGAAGAATCCCCCAAGGTCGGGACTGCACTAGCACCGGGGAGGTGGTACTGGTACCTCCCTCGTCTGACAGGAAGAGACACAGCTGACTAAGGGGGGAGGATGGGGAGCTCTGAAACCTGAATAAACTCCCTCCTACTTCCTACTGCATGACAAGGATCAGGAGCAAAAAACTACAGACAAAGTAACATCAGGCTTAGGAAAAAAAGGAAAAAAACCACAAGGTACAGCAGAAAACCTTGGCCTGGCTGCCCTTGGTGCTGCCAAGAACAGACCCAAAGTCACCAATATGATATTCCCCTGCCTCATCACACAGCTCTAGTAGCCAGACCTTCTGCTGGCAAGCACAGTGCTGTGTTGCTGCAATGGTCTCTCCTGGGAGAGAACAGCCAGCTCCCTTCATTGAGCTGAGATCGTGACACAGGGGTAAGAATCCTGAAAATTACTTTGAAGTCTTCTGTCTGAAGCACATGTTGGAGATAATGGAGTATAATTTATCATATGTTTTTCCAGTTGAAAGTCTGAACACCTTATTTGGCAAAACAATTTTTTTTTGTTGTTTTGTCAGCAAATGGGTCCATTTGCTCTGGACACATCACTGTTTCCCCACCACGTATGCAGGCTCCAGCTCTGCAAGCACCCCTATAGGTAAGTATAGTTATGCATATGCATGCCAGAAACAGTGTGACCGTCAGCAAGTACCTACCTGTGTACCTGTATAAGGTAGAGCCTGTCAGAGTGCGGGACTGAGCCCACTGACCTAGAATGTCCCTTCAATGGTGTCCCAACCCTGCAGCAGGACCCATCCAAGCAGATCCTTCCCTTCCAGGAGCACTTCTCAGACAAAGCCTGTTGACAGAGGAACATTTCAAAAGCAGCTTCTTTCTTTAAGGAGCATAAAGGTAAAAACACAGGACTCTTATTAGATACTATTTTTTGTTTTATTGTTTAAAGAACCTTGGCCTCATTTTGCTCCACGACTCTATGGCTGACTGGGCGCCACTCAGCAGCAAGGACAGCTCTTCCACTGTGGGAAACTGCCCTGCCTTTACTGGAGCAGGAAGCCATCCTCCTCCTCCCTC
>NW_008823954.1:2544772-2562961 GCF_000699105.1 Pygoscelis adeliae | reverse complement strand
AGATAGCATGGATAATTATAACTGTTTCCATGCTCTGCTTAGCCAAAGTGTTGTTTTAAACTTAAACAAATTGTTTAAGTTTCTTAAACAATTCCATAAACACAGACAAGAGCACTTCTCGTTCAATCTTGCACTTATTTTGCACCTGATATTAAGATCTGTTTCTTGATTTGAGAGTGAGTAATCCTTAAAAAAATAATTATAATCCTGTAGTCAATGGGGAGAAAGAGGAAAGGGAAAAATATGAGTTGGGGGAGCTTCATGGCTTATTGCTCTGCAAATTGTCATAATAGGTCATAGCAGTTAGGTTACATTACTACACAAGACCTATGATAAGTAGATCAGGGTAAAGCATACAAAGATTAATATAAAATTTTTACAACAACTTGTTCTAAATACTGCTGCTACCAAAAAAAAACCAAGTTAAGGAAATAACAGGGGGAGGGAGAGCACAGTCTTCATTTTGTGTTATTCCAAGATCTTTTTAACCTGTTCAGTGGACAAAACATCTTACTTGACCAAAATCTTTTTGCTTTAAAAAAAAAAAGATTAATTAGTACCCTAAGTAACTTTTGCCATGCCCCAGGGTGGAGTTAGGTGCGTGCTAGAATGTTCTTATCTGTCTGTATCTGCACTGAACTGTTAAGCAGATGCTCACTGAGGAGAAAATAGACTGCAATAAACTGGCACTGACACAGATCTGAATCGCTGGAACTGCCATAGAGATAAAATTCATTTAAGAAATGTGGTTTCCATTTCCATTTTCTTTTAATAAAAAGCTATTGAAACATTAAAAATACCTACTATTTCAAACAGCACACTATGCACATAAGTAAGACAGGGAACAGAGACTTCATTTTATTGATGTAAAATCTGAATACATCACAGTACTGGACCTCATGGAAGAACCAAATTAAAGTCCCTTTTCATAGAAGGAACAGATCCTGTCCTCATGTACACAGCTGACCAGCACTCAAGGTCTGGTCCATTTTAGAAGCCGTAGTCAATGTATGAGACCCCCATGGACCACAACAGGAGAACTACACATGGGAAAGAAGAGAGCATACAGTGCAACACACCTAAGTGGAGATCTCTATGCTATGCTGATAGTGAACTGTCCTTCCCTCCCTCAATGAATCTGCGCTCTGGTCTTACGCGCAGCACTCTACCCCAGCCACTATGCAATGTGAGCCAATATATTCTAGCCACTTTATCACTGCTCTTCCCAGAGTGGGGCAAGACCCTAAAGCAGTCTATTCTTCAACCCTGGTGCAAATCCCTCCGAGTTCTGCCCAGGCTGCTTCAACAGCATGTAATGAGCTCCTGTCCTGTGCAATGAGTAGTCATGACAAAACCCCAAAATTACATATATAAATTGCTTTCTCCTTTCATGATCCTGAGAAGAGCTCAAGCAATTACTCTGTGAAATTAACCTGCCTCCAAATCAAGCCTTTGGTCCTGCACCCTAGGAAGATTTAAGAGCGTGAATTTGAAGTACCCTTAGTACTTGGATGAGATCAGAAGCAGGAGTGGAAAGCTATAATGGAGAGCTATATGCCCCTGCATCCTCTCCGATAACCTCTGTAAGCCAGGCTGACAGCTCCAGAGCTGGTGGTTAGTTGTCACACAAGCTTCCTAGAGATATGTAAAGCCTGGACAGATCCAGCACCCTAAATGCCTGCCATTATGTACCAAAGAGAAAAATTGCCATGCTAGCCTAATTGGTGATCAGGTCTTCTTTAACAATGTGAATGAAGATCACCATGGATACTATAAGTCACTGCATACTTTCAACTCTAAAGTAAAACAAGAAAGATCTTAAAAGAGTTTTAAATTCCATTTTTCCTGGCTATGATCCCCCCACACTCTGCCTTGCATATTTCTTCTGGAAACATTCAGCATCAGTGTCCCAGGTCCCATCTCTTCATGCTCCCTTGTACTCACTGTCACAGGGTGAGTGAGATGCCTTGCACCACCCTGTTGTGGAAGAAACATGGTTCAGGGTGGAATCTTATTCATGTTGCTGCAGAAAGTTTTCAGGTCACTAGCATAAAAGGACAGCAATCCAGAATTAGCAAGAACATGAAGATTACCAGAAAAATAGTAGGAGGCTTATAGCTATACTGAATTTTTGATTTCCAGGAAGAAGCTAAGCAGCCTTTTCCATGTAGCCACATTTTGATACATGAACGTACTTGCACTGGCTTAAGGAAAGCCAAAGAAGTACCAGAGCTGCTTCCAATAATGCCTAGAAAAGTACCTGTGATGAAGAAAAGGAAATTGCAGCATTTTAGGGAGATTCCTGAGACAAGACCCAAGCATGTCCCAAGACCCCTACTTTTCTTCAGGCTCTCAGGGAGCAGAAGGTGCAGGCTGCTCCACAAGGAAAACCAAGAGAGGATGGGGACTGCAGGACTATGCTGTCACCAACACAGGCACAGCCCCACAGCACCTGAGCAAGGCCAGTACAGCAATCATCCAACAACCACAAATGAAGTCCAAGGTCACTCCAGGAAGCCCTACCAGATGCATTAAAGCTGAGAGCAGACCTGCTCGCTACATAGCTCAGGCACAGAGCAAGGCTGAGGCTATATAGCGCTCCCAGGCCAAGGAGCAGAGTGGGTGCATGGGTGGGGGTCCCAGGCGAGGGTGGTCAGGGCGATTACAGCCCGTCAGGGCTGGACAGCGGCTGGCTTTGGGCACTAAGCACTACTTAGTGTCTCCATTTCCCATGTATAGGCCCTGAGTCAGCTTCCATGGCTGCTGCTCTGAGTTTTTCACCTAGCAACAAGAGAGAGGGATGGATGGGGGGTGTTAGGAGAGACGTTGAAGCAAAATGAGATGAGAAAGACAGAAACTAAATTGTCAGGGAGAATAAGGGATGGGTGCGGTGCGTGAAGCTACTTGAGTTTCCAAAGGACAAAGACTAGTTTGCAGATAGCAGAGTCCCTTCTGCACTTTAGCCTTCCTGAGAAACCATGACCAACTCTCATGGGGTGAGGGACACATCCAGCTCTCCCCTGAGCCACACTGTAGATCAGTGGGCTTTGACCTGCATGTCAGAAGCTCTGCAGTGGCTCAGCTGTGACCAAAAAGCTTTGCCATTTGCTGTGCATGAGCTCACCCCGAGCCTGCCTCTTATCAGGCAGCACAAAGTGCTCTGTCAAAAGGTAGCCACGAGGCAGTCCTCGCCATGCTCACTGAGCTACAGCAAGTGGTGGCTGGCTCAGGACCAGGAGGAACAGCCAGGCTGCCCCACCACCTCTTCCCAGAGGAGAAGATGCTCTCAGAGACTCGGGGGTCAGCACTGGGGAAGGCTGTGCCTCCTCAAGCTCTAAAAAAAGGACTTTGCTCCCGCTCAGCATTTTTTTTCCCATCTGGGCTAAATCCACTCTTAGAAAGAGATAACTCTATCTCCAGGGAAACAGGCTCTCTGCGCTTGCAGGGACTCAGCCAGCTCCCCCTCTCCATTTGCCATGGGGTCACTCAGCAGGGAGGCTGAGGCACGCAGTTGCCATGGGGTGTTGGGCTCATGGGGCCACCCCAGGCCAGCAGCACTGCAAGCACAGGATGCTCTGAGGCAACATGTTGGTCTCCACGCTGGAGCCAGGACCACCACAGGACCTTTGTGAGCCTGCCCAGCCCTGGAGAGCTCACACAGGAGTGATTACAGAGATCGACTGTGCTCAGAAGTCTCTCATTACCGAGACTGACTCGTGCAGTCTGCTTTGAATCTTCTTCTTTTCTGCCCAAAATAGCTCCATGTTCTCAGCACCAGTTTCCTTTGCAAACTTGCTCACTGCCCTCCCTCCTACCACAGAAAGCCAGACATGTCCTGCTCACAGAAGTCCTCCCCAGCTGTGCTACAACACCCCCATCCCCTACATACAATCTCCCTCCATCCTCTCCCCAGCTGGGCACTGCAAGTCCATGGGATGCTTTGGGCAAGCTGGGGGGCCAAAACAGCTCAGGAGGAGAGGGGGTGACATGACAACAGGCTGAGCTCATTGCAGAGCCCCACAAGCCCCTTTTCCAGCTTGCTCGGGACAGTTATCACCACCTCTCCCACCTGCCTGACCTCTGGGGAAGTGATTCATGCCATGGTAGAGGAAAGTTTCACCCAGCAGTTTCTGTATTTCCCATCTCTAGGCTCAGTCCTCAAATCTGAGCCCCAAGGAAATTCCTACAGCAGCTACATTTTGGGGTAGTTCTTTATTCCCACAAGCCAAACTTCATTTGAGAGAGCTGCTCTGCATTATCATCTGAGCTGGAAAGGAAACAAGCCTGCAAGGGTCTTCTGGGCTAGAGTCCCTCACCCATGGATGGCCACGAGACCTCTCTTATCGACACCATCACAGGTAACCCAGCCTTTTCTTGCTTTGGGGACCAACTCCCAAACCTGTGACCGCTGCTCCTGGATGCCTCTTCCTTGCTCAGAGGCAGAGACATCCAATGCACCCCACATCATGTTGCAGGAGAGTTATACCCAGGTTTCCACGCAGCCTTGCCAGCAGGTCTGCCCTGCTGGGAGCGCGGTCAAAGAAAAGCACACATTGGCAGTGGACACGCACCTCTCGCTGCCTGCCTGTGCCCCAGACTTCCAGGCACGGCACGATGCAGAAGCCCAGCCCTGACACAATGCCCGCACAGAGTTCGTTGCAGGATCCGTGCCTTATCTCGCGTCAGCATCTGAAAGCAGACTTTGGCTAAGTCCTACACGCTGCTATTTAAAGTAAGCCAATTTGTATTCATTCTGCTTGCTACATTCACCAGTTGTTCTGAATTGTGTTTGAAGCTGAAGGGAAGAGGAAATGTACAACAAGAAAAAATTATACACTGGTAAATTTTGTTCTGATCCCTTCTCCTCCCATTATTGCTTCCCCTTTTTTGGGTTTCTTTTTTGTTTTCTGTGTTTTATGTATTATTAGCTTTAGCATAATTTTGACTGAGAAAATATGTAGCTGATAGGATGGACTAATTACACTACCTAGAAGAATTAATTACACCATCTGTGACTGACAGTGGAGCCTGACTCGTTGCTTCCTGGTAGATGGAGCTACAACACCAGCTGCCCCGAATCTTTCCCTGTAGAAGGCAAAAGAATTACTGTAGGAAACATTGTTTAAAAGCCATTACTTCTCTTTTTGAGCAATTTAACATCATCAAGTGACCTAGCCTGACTGGCCGAGTCAGGGACGAGGCTCATCTGCCTTCCCTTGTGATCTAGAAAGAAATATTTCCACACCTATCCTGGCCCTCTGCTGCTAGTGATCAGCTGGTTCAGTCAATCCTAGGAGCTAAAATGGGCCAGCGTCCATTTGCAAGGCAAGTGGCCCAGTATGGCTCATGTCCCTCGTGACTCCTCTTCTACTCCTTCACACCTCCTGGGACCAGTCCCTGGACAAAGCCATCCCTGAGCGGGAGCCAGGCTTTGTCTGTGAGTTGGCACAAGCTAAATCTTTGCCAGGGGCTACACTAACAATGTGATGGTCAGGATGATCCCAGGACAGCCAGTGCCCTGGCCCTGCCCAGTCTACTCACAGAGACTTCCAAGATCAGCATTTGCTGTTGTTCCCCAAGTCCAGCAGAGTTGGGAGGGCAGGCTGCTCTCCCAGCACTCACCATGGGTGGATGAGAAACCACAACACTTTGGGGGAAGCAGGGGGTTGGAGGCACTGAGGTTTTGCCTTGCTGGAAAGACTGCATCTCTTATAGGTTCACCCGCCGAGTCCCGTCAGCCTGCTGCTGGCCTGTTGTCATCAACGGGCTCTGGCTGCAGCCCTGGAGGGATGATGGCAGTTTTGGTCTCTGCAGCCAGCTGAAAATCTGTCCTGGTTTCTGTCCTGGCTTACAATGGACCTGATGAAGATTGTCATGGCTGAATGTGGGTGATGGAAGATCTGTTCAGATGCACAGCCTTGAACATGTGTTTTGAGCTAAGGGAGGGGAGTGGTGCCCACATGGGTCAGGAAACTTTAAATAGTCATGCTTTAAGGTAGCTGTTCCTGCCCTTTTTGCCTCCAGCTCTGCTGCAGTTCTTTTCCTCCCACTCCTCTTGTAAGCCCACTCAACTTACACAGGATAAGCTGTTGTAGTTATGATGTTAGAGCAAACCTCTTGACTGCATAAACACATCCCTAACTAAAATTCAGGACCCCAAGCATACAGTTGTATGTATACCCCCTTACTATTGTTCATCAGGTACACATTACATGGATGAAAAAAAACGGACTCCCCATCCCTTGATCCCTAGTTTGGAGCAAGGATCTGGTTTCTCTCAATGCTGAACAACCCAATGCAGTAATCCTTAACCTGAGAAACCTGAATCCTTCTCTAGGTAACCAAGGAAATGCTCAAGACATCCACTGAGACCTGATGTTTGCCCCAGGTCTTGAACAGCATCCAAACTATATTTTGGTTAAGCCTCTAGGAAACAGACACTAGCTGGACACAGACAGATCCTGGGGAATTCCCAGGCGTTCACAGGGTAGGCAAGCTTTATTTTGGACTGGGTATTGGGAAAGGTCCAGGATGGTGACAAGGGACTGTCAATGCACAAAGATGCTCTGGCCTCATCCTGTAGGCAGGGTGCCGAGAGCAGCCCACGACTCTCTAAAGGGCTTTTTTTACATCATGAAATTCCTTGGCGGGGACTGAAGTACCAAAATACTAGTCCGGCACTGCCAGAGCAAGGACTCATGTCTGGCTCATAGCAAATATTTGCATAGATGCATTTCACATGGGAGAAACTTCCTGAAATCCTCCTCTTCTGGAAAGGAGAGGAACTATGGAGAGCAACAAAATTTGGTGGTTTTTCTTTCCTCCTCCCCAGGTAATCCTTGTGCCTCTCATTCTCATCAAAAGGAATTCTCCACCTCCAACTTGGGAAGTGCTTTTCACTGCAGCCTGTGGCTGCTCCCAGCTCCAAGGACACACCATCAGTTTCTCTTGGAATGACCATTTTTTCCAGCTTGCCAGGTTCTGTATATGTGGGTGAAGGGTGGAAGAAGAGCAGGCTGGAGGAGAGTCGAAGAGCAGAAAGGAGACATGGCAGTGAAGGAAGAGGAACAAGAAGCCAGAAGGGATCTAAGGGAAGTGTGTCTATATGAATTAAAAGGTCATCTGATGAAGGAGAACAGAGTTGCTGGGGAACAACAGGAAAAATTTGGGGAACAACAACAGAGATGCAATGAGTGAGCAAAATGAGAGGGGAAAAGAGGAGCAGATGCACAGAGAAACAGCCAGTCTGCTGTTTGCAATACTGGAAATAGTGATGGGGTGAAGGATTTGGATCTGGTACATGATATTCATGCACACATTTTTCAAGAAGCTGTTCCTGCATTTTCAGCTGGGTATTTCTGCGACCTTGAAATGTCACTTCATTTCTTTATACCATAGCTTACTTACCTGTCACTTGGAGGAAGTGATAATATTTCCATCACAAGAGCATGGGTATGCTTAAACAAAAAGCTTCAAGATCACAGGTGGAAGTGCAAAGTATTGTCACATTTAGTCGGATTTCACATATACACACAAATAGACATGCTCAGATGACCACATATATCGGTAACTACACATATGTAGATATAAATATATTACGAAGATACATATCCCTTTTTTATTTATTTAGGCCAAGCTGACATTTCATGGTTGCTTAGTTACCAGGGAACAATAATGAGAATCTGTTTAGTATATATTGCATGAAGAAGGGAAGGGAGAGGGCAGCTGGGTATCATGTCAGACACAACCATTTGTCGGGCAGATTAGCCCTTTTGGTGGGAAACATGGAGAAAGGCAAAAGAGATCAAAGCTGAAAGGAGTTCAGACAGGGAGGCAATGAGCTGGGGCGTGTGGTGCGTGTAGTTCTTGGTGTTCCCATGGCACCTCCACAAGCGTGAATCAAAGCTCAGGTCATCAGGAGTCATGAAGTGTTCATTACTTCCATGACATATGCCAGCTCTTAAATTAAACAGCCATTAGGAACATCGTAAGTGGTTACAAAGTCTGCCTCTCTTTATACTGGACCTCTACTTTCCTGCTCCCCATCCACACCAACACTGGCACCCTTGCTTCAAAACAAATGCCTTTGCTAACTGTAAGGAAGAAGGAGGTTTTGCTGATCAGAGCAAAAAGCACCACAGTAATCAAAAGCACCAAAAAAGCACATTACTCCCTCCCAACTGCCTTCATTCTCCCTAAGATTTGCCTCCACTGCAGCTCCCAAACATTTCAAAATTTGCTTGGCCTGATTTTGTAAACTCATGGAAGAGCCTTACGATTCAGGAATTCATCTCACTGTTTCACTTCACGCTAAAGGTAGTCTGGGTGAATTTTGTTAATGGAAAACAGCTTTTCCAGATTGACATCTTGTGTTGCCAGCTCTCACACGAGCCCAGAAAGCTTAATGAGGGAGCTTGAATTTGTCCCAGGACACCATGAGACTGGTTTATGGTTCAACATCCCCATGGGAATAGAGCTCTGGAGTTCAACCTTCCCTAAAGGCACTTATAACAGCAGACAAGGAGGTTAAGATAAAATTAAAGATATAGTGTATTTGCTACAATTCCTATATTAAAAATAGAATTACTAAGCTTAGAGACAGGCATACAGCAATTAAAGAAAACCAGATTTTTGCCATAGTTGAGCTACCAGAAGTTCACTCTCTGCTTTATCCAGTTAAAAAGATGTGAGAGCACAGTCCTCATATCAGGGATCCAAATTTCAGGCAAGACCCTTGTCCTGGGTATTGCTCAGACACATACTGGATATGTTACTTATCTTAAATACATAGTTACCTCACAGGGTTCCACTGAGAGTTAAGTTTTCTCCCTATTCTCCCCGATCTCCAAGAACTCCCTATGACTCATAACATTAATATTAATCAAGGTATGTTAACATTTCTTTCAAATTATTATTGACTGTCATAACTTTAGAGATGCTGTTGTTGTCCCTTGATCATATCTAGGAACAAGTCCCGACAAGATAGTGAAAAAACCTCTCTGCTCATGAAGTTAAACACCAATGTTTAACTTGGTTCCAAACAAGCTGTTTGCATGTTCTTGTCCTGGTTTCAGCTGGGATAGAGTTAATTTCCTTCCTAGTAGCTGGTACAGTGCTGTGTTTTGGATTTAGCATGAGAATAATGTTGATAACACACCGATGTTTTAGTTGTTGCTAAGCAGTGTTTATACTAAGCCAAGGACTTTTCAGCTTCCCATGCTCTGCCAGCGAGGAGGTGCACAAGAAGCTGGGAGGGAGCGTGGCCAGGACAGCTGACCCAAACTGGCCAAAGGGACATTCCATACCATATGACATCATGCTCAGTATATAAGCTGGGGGGAGTTGGCCAGGGGTGTGGTGATCACTGCTCAGGGACTGACTGGACATCGGTTGTCAGGTGGTGAGCGGTCGGATCCCTGGGGCCCCCCCCCCCCGGCTTCAGGGGTTTTTTCTTTTTCTCTCTCTCTCTCTCTCTCTTTCTCTGTCGTTGTTTTACTTTCCATTACCATTATTATTTTTTTTTTTTATTATTTTATTATTTCAAGGATTAAACTGTTCTTAACCCACAAGTTTTCTTACTTTTGCTCTTCCAATTCTCTCCCCCATCCCACCGGGGCAGGGGGAGGGTGAGCGAGCAGCTGTCTGGTACTTAGTTGCTGACTGGGGTTAAACCACGACAGTCCTTAAAGAAATATTGCTAAGACTGTCAGAGCATATGCCAGGTACTGGACCCAAAGGTCCACCCAGCCCAGTGCTCTGACTGCAACAGGAAACAGCAAAGGCTTAGGCAAAGACAGCACAAATATACAGTGATCATTCTCCCACTGTTTTCTCCCAGCAGCCAGCTATCCGTGGCTGAGAGATTTCCTGAGCCAAAGATCACATCTGCGTCAATGTGTTTAGTAGATCTTAATGGCCTTTTTTTTTCCATAAATATGTCAAGATGCTTTTAGAACTTTTTATAATTTTACCCTCCATACCATCCGGTGAATTCCACAGTTTAAGCATGCACGAGATGAAAAAAGTGCCTCTTTTTGGTTTTGACTGATAAATTTACTGGGGATTCCTACTTTTCATATTAAGAGAAAACAGCTATTTCCTAACCCCCCTCTGTGATCCTCCTAGACCTCTGTCATGTCCTACACAGACATCTCTTTTCCAAGCTGAAAAGTCCTACCACCCTACCAAATAAAAGGGAGAGTTCAAATCTTGCTGCCTTTTGAGCTGAAACATTGAAAAGTGCGCAGAAGTGTAAAAACATTATAGATGTAGTATTAAGTAGGTATACATTATTCAAACATATTAATGAAAATAGCATGTGCAGTCCATTACCAGCTCTTGACGAAGACTGGATAGGATAACAACCAACCAACCTTGGGGAGAACAGCGTGCTTGGGACAAACCACGCCTGCCCCGCTACTGAAGGATGTTGTTACATCACAGCAGTAAAAGCAAACATTTGTTCATAACTCAAACTAGTTTCAGCTCAGCTAAACTGATCCCAGTATCAGCTGCGCTGCCACAGAGATCAGAGATCTACTATATTTCTATCAAGCACATTACAAAGCCTGTCCACATTGAGGCTGAAACCCATTCAGCAAAAGTGGCTGTGGCTGCCTGAAATCTGATCTATGTTACAGCTCCAGCAAGTCTTAGATCAAGCTTAATTGAGCAGGTTTTTAAACTACCTTGAATTTTGGAGGCATATTCTCCAAGTTTGGAGTTTGGTTTTTTCTGTACTCCTGCACCCAGATAAGTACAAAATATTGCTTTTTTAATCCCCTCTGCAGGACGTAAGTCCTCTTACTGCCTCACCAACCTTCTTTCTGGGCTGTGCCATAAATCATGCTGGGCACAAAGTGTATGACATACAGGAGATAAAGAAACCACAACAGAAGGACAAAGACCTGAAAATGTCCACCAGCAAATTACAACTCAACTTTATTCTGCAGCCTATACCCTCAAAGATTGTGGCACCTAAAGCCAGATGCTTGTGAGAGATATTGAAGTCACCCTTGACTATTACACTGCCTACCTACTTAGCAAGACTTAACTTCATGTTCATCATGCAATCTGAAATCATCCAATAATAACTACTCTAAAAAAGTCAACCATGTTTTCATCTTTGATGTACATACTGTAGCTAAATAAAACCACTTTTGAGGGGTAAATAATTGCAGAGGAAGAGAGAAATTCAAGAGCGTATACTACGAAGATGCACTTTCAGCTGAAATGTTTTAAAAAGCGATTAGTTGAGGCAGAAAAGCAGGAAAGCTGTTCTTATATGGCTAAATCAACACTAGAGGAAGGTTTCACACTAGCTGTGGTAGATAAGTAGAAGAAAGCAAGGTGATACACATGAAGGAAGGGGTGGGAAGCACGTTGTGGTCTAGGAGATATAATAGACAAGAGCAAGGAACCTGAATCAGAAAGTTGCCTCACCCTGGGTCTAGGGGCAAGTCCCTTAATCTCCTCTGTCTGACAGCTTTTCCATTTGTATTGGGGGATGGATCTTACAAATGGGGCATTGTGAGGATTAATAGTGTGAAGAGGTTTAGGAATATAAGTCCAGTACAGCCAGCCTCAAGGAGTGAAAAAACTAGGAGCTGGACTCCAGAAAAGTCATTACAAGGTCTTCATATTTTTTCCCTCTGGAAATCCCACTGTGTTTGAACTGCCTTTGGAGCACCCTATTCCCAGCTCCCCATCATGTAATATTCACAGTGTCATCAGCACTCCCAAAAGCAGATGGTGACTTTGGATCATCTCTGCAGTGACTCTGTCTGGACACTCAGTGATGCAGAAAATCCAGGTCTTCCCCACAAGTGTCAGTGATTTCTGCCCTCATGCATCTCCCCATCTGCAAGACCACTCCACCTCCCCTGTCGTTGTACTGGCTCATAGGAGTTTATCCCCATTTCTCCCCCTTACTCCTTGGCACACCTCTGCTGAGGTTCTTCTTTACTCTCCTAACCCTACTGCAACCTACCGCATGGGTTGCAGTGAAACAAGGTGGAGGAGAGGAGAGGAGAGGAGAGGAGAGGAGAGGAGAGGAGAGGAGAGGAGAGGAGAGGAGAGGAGAGGAGAGGGGAGGAGAGGGGAGGAGAGGAGAGGAGAAGAGAAGGATACACCTCGTGGCCCTGACGGTACTACAATACCATGCTTTGGCCATCTGAACCTGAACGCAGTCTGACATTTTATGCCGATGCACCCAGGACCCAGACCTCCTGCACCGCTGATGGTTCTGAAAATGTCACGTTGATAATGCAGGTCCTGGTGGAGCCTGTCGTGACCGACACAGCTCCAAGGAACCTCAAAAGGTCTTTTGTAGCTGTGGCCCACAGCTTCTGCTAGACTTCTTGCTGTTGCCTGGTTGGCCTTAGCTGCAACCCACGGGCAGAGCATCTGGCACCGGGTTGTCCCTGAGCAGTTGAAGGTCCTTGCTGTGCATCTGCATTACTTAGGGTCAATACCACCAGATCCAATCCTTCCTTTCTTTTTGCATCGTCCCTACAAGGAGTGGATAGACTGATGTAGATGACCCGTTTGGTGGTGATACTAATTAGAATAGAACAGAACAGAACAGAACAGAACAGAACAGAACAGAACAGAACAGAACAGAACAGAACAGAACAGAACAGAACAGAACAGAACAGAATAGAATAGAATAGAATAGAATAGAATAGAATAGAATAGAATAGAATAGACTGTTTCAGTTGGAAGGGACCTACAAGGATCATCTAGTCCAACTGCCTGACCACTTCAAGGCTGACCAAAAGTTAAAGCATGTTATTAAGGGCATTAAGGTCCAAATGCCTCTTAAACACTGACAGGCTTGGGGATGGCATAAAACAACACAGCCACAGGAGCATTCAAGCCTTCCTGCTTCTTTCTTGCCCAGGGGAGAAAAGAGTTTGGAATCTCACTTCTTCACTTTTCCAAGCCTGGTACTACAATGCTAAAAGCGAGTGGAGCAAAACAAAGTCAACCCATTTTCCCCGAAGGTGACAAGGGAGGAGCACTGCACAGAACATCTGCTCCCTCCACTGTCCTCTGACAGGAGGTCCACTGACCTTTCTCCCAGGTTAAAACCATGACCAGAATCTACAAAAAACAGTAGCCATCTGCTCAATGAAACAAGGGTCACAATTGAGAGCCATGACCTGGCCAGAGATGTAAGGCAGCACAGGCCCAGACCACAGAGAAATAGCATGAGGTGATGAGGGGACCTTTTCCAAACAGACCTGCCAGGTGGGCAGGCTAGGCACCACCAGGAAAGGGTGTGAAATAAGGAGAGCATGCAAAAATCAGCTCCTGAATCACATGGGAATTGCTCCATTGGAGGGAATGGGAGAGCAAACCTGGATAAAGCTGTTGCAATGGACAAAGAGGATCTGAAGTAAAAATAAGGGCTTTTCTGGAGGTAGAATTGAGACAACTGGCATACACAGGTCATACACGTTACCCTTCCTGTAATGACACCACCTCGGGGTTTGTCCCCACAGAAATAGCCCCACCTAGATTTGGCCAGCAGTGGGACGAGCAGCATGAGGAGACGAAGCAGGAGCTGTGTCGGTGGCTCTGCAGACAGCTCTCTGCCACTGGAGACAGCTTTGGATGAGCACCTCCCTGAAGGACTGTCGATGAAGATGCTGTCTGCCAGCTGGCCCCAAATTCTTCCCAAAGCTTTGGAGTTTGTTGTGATTTCCTCCTTTTCTAGGGCTATGATGTCCTGCCTCATGCAAAATGAGGCTTCGTCTGCTTTAAGCACTAGTGAGGCAGACGGCTCAGAGAGCTCTCAGCATGGGAGACTGCCGTTTCTCTCCAGCATTCGCAGGCAGCAGTAACACTGCTCACACCAAAAGCAGCTACCACACAATGTTGTTTCCAGTGGGGATGAAGCATGTCTCCCCAGGTAGTAAGAAATTTCCCAGATATCCTGTGGGTAGCAGGCTGGGTCAGGAAAATGTTCCGTTCAGGAAAAGAGACTAGAAAGCAAGTGGTTTGTAAAGCCAAAGCGGACTAGGACCATGTCTGATTTCAGGTGAGGGGGCCATCACCAAAGCAACATGATGTGCAGGGGACCAGAAGTGGCAAAAAGGAAGAAGAGGAGGAGATCAAGTGGAAAAAGGAGGATGCTGTGGGGCAGAAAACCTGGCAGATGAGATGGGAGAACTCAAGCTGGATAAACGCTATTCTATCCCCCCTCCTTACTGAGCAAAAGCACTTTGGAAATAAGTCATTATTATTACGAACATAAAGAAATAATCCCAGTTTTGCTCTATCATCTGTCCGTTTGGTTGAGAAATGTCAGATGCTCAGGGAGGGGAGGAGGAAAGGTTGACATCAGACAACATCCATTTGTAAAATTGTATCTGCCAGTTTCCCAGCAGCTGTGATCTCCAGTTAATATCAGGAGTGAATGTGAGAGGCTAGAGAGAGGGGAGCTGGGGGTGGAGGAATTATGATTTTCAGTTCTCCCAAGCAGTACTTGGCACTAGAGCCAGCACTTGATAACAAATTGACTCAGTCACTAACTCGCACAGGCTCCCTCTCTAGTAATGGACTCCTCTCTCATTAGCAAATACAATTGACAGTAAAAATAAACACACTTGCACCCTCCCCCTCTTGTGCTGCTGAAACAGCCCTGATTGACGGATCTCACAAGTACATCAATGAAAGGAGAGGACAGTTGCTGTTATCAGCCGGCTTGAAAATGGGATGGAACTAATAATATCTTACGTTTACACAGTGTCTTTCTGTCACGATCCAAAGCACCATAGAGCACAGAGAGCGGTCTAGCAGGCTCTGAATGGTTTGCAGTAAGTAAATTTGAGAAAGGACTCTCATTCTAAACTTCTCTGTTCAGTTGCTCAAAGGAGCCATATTTTAAGTTTATTCATTTTCTGTTAGCGCTGACAGTGAACAATACCCAGAGTTAACAGCCTAGAAAAGAGAACAATAGAAAGCGGCCAGGCTTTGTTTTGTTTGCAAAGTGAACAAAGTCCCAAATAGTTCCTTTGGTTCTGAAGCATGACTGCAGATACCTGTGCCTCATCCCAGTGATGAAGTATTCTGGCAAGCCTCAGGAAAAAACTGCAAAGATGTTATGCCTGAGTTATCTGAGAAGGAGGGGGGAGGAGAGAGGAAGAAAGCATATTTGCTGCCTTTAAACACATAATTAATCAGAACTTTTTGCACTGAAGTGTAAGTAGTTGAGATTAACACTTCGGTGAGGAATTGTCATTACACCAGATCATAATGAAAGAAAAATCTTCATCGTTTCAGAAGTCTATCGAGGCATTAGCAACATACACATGCAGTAACACCAGAACATTATGCACAGAACATGCCCAGCAGTCTGCAGTGGCAGATGCAGTTTTGTGCAGAAGCAAAGCCTCTACTTCCCATCAAAGATTATACATTACAAAAACTTCAGCAAAGAGCCATTATGCACATACTCCACAGTCTATGTCTGAAGACACTATTTTGAGCAAGAGCCGTATGTAAGTCTTCCAGCACACAGTGTTCTGCATGCATTATCCCACTTCACGTTACTCACTGCACATATCCTCCTGCCTGAACTGTCAGCTGCAATCTCACCGAAAAGGGCAACAGAGTTGAACCCATTCCCCTTGTGTTTAATATCATGGAGTCCATCTGCTTTTCTGGGATTCAGTTTCTCTCCTGGGTGGGAGGGTTTCTGGCAAGGCCCCACATTTTCCACAGCAGCAGAATTTCCTATGGAATACATTTTATGCCAGAGTATTTCTTCTTAAACTGCAGGACTGCATTCTTCAGAGAATAACGTTCTACTTCAAGGTTGTAAAGAAACCTTAAAATACCAACCAGATGTAATCTGATGCCACGCTGTCCTCCTGAATCCATGGCCAGCATGGAAGCATCCTCTTCCATTCTCTTCCAGGGAGGTTTTATGTCTGAGTCAGCTCTGTGGCACTTCAGCACTTGTGAGAAAGGCATAAAACCCTCCCTTTTCCTTACTGGCATCTAATCCTTATTAAAACAAAAATATTAGCTCTATTAGGTTCATCTTAATGGAGAAAACAGCTAAATGAACCTGGGGTTCCTTAGCCCCAGTACAGGCAGTGGCTGACCCCAAGTTACCATCACTTCTCTCATTGCCTTCCCCATCAGCTGGTTTTTTTCAGCAGTGAACTGCATCCAGTGCAAAAACTCATTCCATGTTGAAAACAGAGATGCTATGCAAAATAAATTCAATGCAACCTCAATATTGTTAATGAAAAGGACACAATATTAACCAGAACATTATCATTTTATATGTAAATACATTATTATTTTCTTTAGAATTCCTCTACAAATTGCACATGCTGTGGAAGGTAGCGAGTTTTCCAGCAGCATTAAGACCCAGTCAATGGAAAAACATGAGTTTTGTTTCTAGCAGCTGAGTGGCAAGGCCATCTCAGACCTGGTTCCTGCAAAGAATCCAGCCTGGCCAGTTCTTCCCCAGTCACTTCCTCTCTCTTCTTCTTACCCAGCACACCCCATCTACCAGCATATGTTCTTCACCAATGCTTCTAGACAGGAGTTTGTGGACATCAGCTTGTGGACTTGAAGAAAAGGGCATTGAACTCAGATCAGCTAAACTGGCAGTAGTGAGTAGTGTCAGAGGCTGGAGGCTGCCAAAATCTCAGTCCCTTGGAGGCTGGAGATAGGATTTTCTGCATGGACGAAGGTCCTAAAGGAAGTAGAGAAAAAGTGAAAAAGTTTCTTTAGGAAGGAGGGAGAAGAGGAAGGAGATACAAGCCGATCCCCACCTTTCCATTCAAACCATCAAGAACACATCTATTCCTCCTGAATGCTCTGAGGTTGAGATGGAAAGCCGTCATTTTTCCTTCCCAGTCTAACTGTGGTGCCATGTTTTGCACAAAAACCCATCTGTTGTTGACGTTCAGTGTGCTCGACAGTTCTCTGTTCCCCTCCACCACAAGCTGTTGCTGTAGGGTTCAGTTCTTCTCATCCCAAATCTCATTCGCTTTCTGCAGCCAACAAGCTGCAGCTCTGAATGACTCCTAAAGAGAACAGAAGACATGCAGCTTCTGATCTTGCTGATGGAAGTATTTGCTTTGTCACCTTTATCTCTTTCTGCTAGCATACAGGAATTCCTCTGTGTGCAAAGACCCCTTTATTTTTGTACCCACCTGCCCCAGATTTTTGCTCCTCCAGCATTCAGCACATCCTGCCTCCTGGGCCAGACCCTTCTGATAACATCAGGTGAATAGAATAGGAGCAGCTCTATAATGGCAAATTACGTTTGTTTTAAATCTATATTTGTCATGCCAGTGTGCAACAGAGAAGATTTAATTAGCCACTGAAGCTTGTCTTTGGTATGTTTTCATGAATACAGTAAGAGTTTTGATGCATGACTTCAGGCTACTACAACAAACAAAGAAAACACACCATGAAATTAAGAAACATAATAATATACAAGAGAAGACATTTGGCTGATGTTACACATTTTGCTGAAAAATAGGCCACCATCAAACCTGGATCAAGCTGCCTAAATCTAGGGACATTTTTTAATTCAGATCCAAATTTTGCACTACAGTCTCAGTTAAATGCTGGAAAGAAGTTAATTGCACATGAGATGACTGCACAGGACTGTGCAGAAATGAGGAGAGAGAAGAAAGCATGGGTGGCTAAATGAATGGTCCTGATGTGACACATTAACGAAACCCCAAGGTTGTTTTGCATTGTTTTAATGGCAAGGGCTGCAAAAAGACTGCTCTGCCAACCAGGACACCACCAGACCACAGCATGACCCTGTCTGTATTTCTGCCATGCTCCCTGTTATGGGTCTGTACAACTCTGAAGTGGACCCACCTAGCTACACTGGTACTCACACAGGTCTTCAGAGCAGAGGTATGTCTTGCTGGTGTCAGTCATGTAGTGCAGATGAGTAATATTAAGAGTCAGCATCCAGAGTCAAAGCTGTACTTCCCATTGACCTCTTCTAATCAGCTGCAAAATGGCATCCTTGGAGTAGCCAGACCATGTCTTAGTGAAGGAGGTCTTCAGGTCTGCGCAGGTGTACCTTTGATCCAGTCCTAACTCTGTCACACGTCTTGCCTGACCTTCTCTTATGAGCAGAAGTTAAATGATACATTTGACTTTGCAGGTATGTCGTAAGGATTTATTATTTAACATTTA
>NW_008823954.1:2515813-2544747 GCF_000699105.1 Pygoscelis adeliae | reverse complement strand
CCCTACACGCACTGCTGTGTGATGCCATTTATTATCTTTCAGTCCTCCATCCATGTTAAGAGGAGAAATCAAACACAAAAAACCAGTTTCAGACCACCAAGAGGAAAACTATCCAGCCCCAATTTCTAGCAACTGCTTTCAATTTTATCTACCATGATTTCTAGCTGATAGACTTTCTCTCCCAGGTTTCAGAAATGATGGTAACCTGCAACCTGAAGGAGAAGCACTACATCATCAAGCTTTACCAGGTATGGTTCTGCTGGCAAATTTCTTACAGCTTTACTGTGCTGGCAGCACCCATTAATGCATATCTGTCTTTGCTGCTACTATTTCCACATAACACAGGGTGAGAAAGAAAATAGCACCTGCAAGCAGACACCTGGGGTTTGCATTCAGGTGTGAGCAGCTGGGGCTTTTTCATATGACTCAGGTTATGAGGAAGCCACGCTTGGAGTGCACAGATGAGGAGTGGTGTGGGAAGGTCTTACCAAAACTGGCTCTGTCACTCCAGGGCTGAAGAGAAGATTTCATTCTCCAAGAGCTGCCAATCTAGTACTTTTTTGCTAGTGATAATATTTTCTAAGTTTAAAAATAAACTTAGTGAAGTATGTGCTACCTAACAATGTATGTCTCTTCAGTCTCAGGAAAAAAAAAAAAAAAGAAAAAACAGACTGAATATCAAGCACTGCAAACCAGTATCAGGTATAACCAAATTATAGTTTAATATGTTTCAGGTATCCCATTTAGAGCTTCAGATCTTTCAAGGAAATAGGTTTTCCCCACTGAGAAATGTATATGTAGTGAAATTAAAGCAACTTTAGCCCCATGTGAACCAAAAGTAGGTTGGATATCTATTTTAAATAATCACCCAAATGTTAATTTTTCATGATGGAAGAAAGACCTGAGAGGAGAGGAACACTCCCCACTTCTAACCCTCCAAACGACTGTCATGGCTACTCAAGCCTGGGGTGTAATACAACACACAGTTAAACACGTAAAACCCTGCTTTCTTTGCTATTTGTGATCTTTAGAGACAGGGCAGGGCACCAGTGGCCTGGAGAGCCCTCTTTGCATATTTGGGGCACCGTCCAAGTGCCATCTAGCATGAGAGGAGAGGAAGATGCCAGGGTGAGGGGGAGACTCTCAGCATATGTCCAAGCATTGACGCCCAAACCCTTCTTCCATCTGACGTCTGTCCTCCCTCTCCCCTTCCTCGCTTGGGAGGCAGACTCCGCGGGAGCGCTGGCAGCCCGGGTGGCCGTGGGGCAGTGAGCTGGGCCCCGGCTGCGTGTGAGGCTCCTCCGGCTCCCCCCACACTGCCCCTCCACGCACAAGAGGGAAAAAAAATCCGCAGGCAAAGGAGGAAGGCAAGTGCTGCTAAGTGGCTCATTGGTTTCTATGGCAACTGTCTCCGCTCTACTCCAGCTGCTTACCCCACAGTCCCTCTGTCACCCTATTTTTAGCTGAAAAATCAAAGAAAGAGGAAAAGTCGTGGGGGTTTGGGGAGGAGAGAGTTGGGAGACCTTCTTGGTTTTTGCAGAGAGGAGGTTAATGTGGATGCAACCTTGTCTTGCTTTCAATCACAAGTTAAATCCTCGCTGCAGAGGCTTCCTATGGGATTCCTCGGACTTGATGCACAGTCAGGTCCCATATTTGCCAAGCCCACGAAGCAGCGTGCGAGCAAGGCAGCCCAGCCATCCCCCTGTGCAGTTGGGCTGTGAATTTGACCTTGGCATCAAAACTGGAAAGAGCAAGAAGGCTTTTCCATACTTGGGGGAAAAAACCTCTCCCCTCCCACAACCCAACACAATGTCAGCACACCAACATTTTTTTAACTCTTTGGTCTGAAAAGTTATTTCCTTTTTTTAAAAAAAGTTGAGTCTGTCCATGATCTCTCTGTCCTGCATGGTGCAAGAAAATCCTCAAAATGGATGCAACATGTTCTGCTCAAATATCTCATCAATGGAAGACCAAGAACCAAATTTACCTGGGCTGTAACGAGGCTATACTTTAGTTAACGGATTTTGGTATTGGGGACTTTGGTTGTTGAGCTGCAATATATCTGCTGGTAAATCTAGAGCCAAGATATTGTAGCCTGCAGTTTTAATATGCATAGGAGTGTGTGTTCACAAAAGCATGGGTCCCTTAGTCTCTTCTGACTGACTACCTGCCTTTCTGAAATGGATGTACCCAAACACTGTGAGATACAGCTATTTTGACAGATATTTCTAGCTTCATTCCCCTCCCTCTCCCCAGAAATTCTAGAAATTTTATAATAAAATGTTGCAACTATCCTCAAAATAATCTTTAAACTCCAAACCAAGGCAGATTGATGTCATAAACATCTATATTCACTTTTTTCATTTCAACTGCCATGACATTTGATGCTTGCCTCCAAACTGTTCCTGCTAACAGGTTGTGGAAGTCTACCTTTGTACCACTCATTTTCATTTGCTGCCATGAGAAGGGATATTGATCTGTGTATCTTTGCTCACACAGCAAGGCTTCCCATTTTGGAGCTGTGATATTGTCAGACTAAGAGGACAAGGAAAAGATCAATGATTTCTAACAACGATGACTTTTAAGAGGAAGTGCATTGGTAAAATGACTTACTAGTCCAAGTATCGCATTTGCAGTCTCCACAACCAGTTCTACATCCTGGCAGGCATTAACACTCTTGCTGTAGATAAAACCAGTATATTGGGAGGGAATCACTTTTAAAATGTTATTGGCTATGGCATGTGGTGGTATAGACTGTACACGGCTTAAGAGAAACCACACAAATGGAGCAGGACGCAGCCGACAGAGTCTAGCAGTGCCCACACGAAACAGTGTAAGAAGTGTCAAGGCACCAGCAGGGCTTGGGGCTCCCCAGGGACATCCCACCACTTCAGCCAGGAAGCAGGGCGGCTGGGGGGCACCAGGAGCAGCCCCAGTCCTGGGCATCGCGTAACTCCCTGGTGCAGCAGGGCCCATGGCTGGTCAGGGCAGGGCTGTAGGGAGCTGGAGAGCAGACCTGCTGCAGCGTTGCTGGGGCAGGGATTGATGGCCCTGCAGGTCTGAAATGGGGTCCTGGGACCTCAGCAGGGTGGAAGGAGCCCCATGAGATGCTGGACAGGGACAGTCAGGGCTGGTGGTGCCCTCAGAGCCCTGAAAAGAAGTTGCAGAAGGAGGCTCAAGAAACATTCTAATTTCTAGGAATTTGGAAACTAGCTCACTCTGTAGAGCCACTGGGATTTTTTACTTTAGTTTGTGGCCTCCAGAACACCCAGTGGCAATATGCCTCATGGTTTAATTACCACTGTGTGAAGTACTTCAGTACTGTATTTGCCAATTTTTCCCTGAATGGCCCTTTTTTCGTTTCTGGAGAGACACAAAGAAAAGGTGTTCCTGGCAGACCTCTTCTGATACACGTTACTTTAGACACTTTGATCAAGTCCCTTCTGACTAAATTTCATTTCTTGAAGCCACTACCAAGCCCATCCTCCCAGGGAACCTTGTAAAACCTGTTATCAAAATCTGCCCTGGCAGGAAACAACACACCCACCTTATAACCCTCCTGCATCCTGCATCTCTGCACAGTCTGGGGGACTGTCAGGATGAAAACCCTCACAAGAAAGCAGAGAGAGGACTCAGAACTACAAATCTTCTTCTGACAGCCCTGGAAGAGGAGAGATCCCTGATAAAAGGACAAGGACAGTAGGAGAGGTACACAACACCCAAGCACACAGTCAGGCCTGCTCCACAAGGAAGCTTGCTGCAGGAGGCCTCTGGCCACCCCAGAAGAGATGCAAGGGAGAAGAGATCCTTTGCAGTGAGGGGCACCTAAGGCAGAAGCAGAGGTGACCTGAAGGGAAGCAGCTCTGTGACTACCAGACAAGTGACTTTACTGAGGAACTGCATCCCATTTGCAAAACTGGAGGCTATGATCCTGACCTTCCTTGTAGAGCATTTTCATATCTACAGATGGAAATCACCAGCTCTAGGTGGTGATTCTGATCATTATTTATTCTGCTTTCTGACAAGAGGAGTGTATGAGCACTTCCAGATGAAGTGCGTGTGCACATTTAATATTAATTTATGGCAAGTAGTCATGTGCAGCCTTGACATTTGTTTTCCATGTATACTAGCAACAGGAAACTTGAGCCTTTGAATGTTTATGAGAAATGAGCACACATGCAAACAATGCTGACAGAAGATGATCTTCTTTAAAACCTGCCTATTTTCACTTCTTTTGCATTTCTCATTTGTCCTTATTCAGCACATTTTAACCTGCAAACGTTATCCTCAAAAGGTCATAGGAAACTCAGACTGTCAAATAAAGCTGAGGCACTGCAAAGATGGTACTCAGTAACACATACAGACTGAGACTGATAGAGATACATGGAGAGAAATATTAAAGAGGTCTGACCATAGTGTAAGATCTGATAAAAGAATCCTCCACTCATCAGTGGGGATCCTCAGCTCTCTCTCCACCATAAACTAGAAGACCAAGTTAAAAAGAGAAAGCCATAACAATTATCAAATGCATACCAGCCCCATGGAACAGCCTCTTGTATCTGTATCTCCAGATAGTCCATGGCAGCAAGGTGATACAAAACTCTTCAGTCTGGGTGATACAGCCTAAAACTCAGGACTGACTCCTTCACTGAAGTACCAGGGCGATCAACAAACATGTGTGGAGCAGCTACAAGGCATCAAAGTCTATTTGTTCTGCAGAGCTCTTGGATAAATCCCTCCTGATAGTGGTCCTCAGGATGACAAAGCTGGTGGGGACCAGTGACCACTCCAACACCTGCTATCCCTCTAATGATCTCAAATCCCTCAGCCTCAGAGGGAAGCAAGACAAATCTAAAACACAGACAGAGAGAAGGAGACTCACTCCTGGAGAGAGAAATAAGCATAAGAATGGAGTGTCCCATCCAGCAGTTCTTGTTCATGGGAGATACTCAAGGGAAGAAAGGAGAAAGTCAGATGAACACCTTTTGCTCCTTCTTTGTAAGGACTGCTAAGCTATTTTGCATTAGAGAGATGTTCCTTTGTCAAGGATAGCTCCATGGCCATCAGATCTCTCTTAGCAATATCATATATGGACATTTATCACCTGCTGTGTTAGACCTTGTCCGAGTTTGATCCCCTTAATATCAAGCAAGAGTGACTTGTAGCATCTAGTCCGGGTGTTATGCCATTTGTGTGCTCTGGGTTCTGGGCACAGAAACATAGAGGAACTGAATCTCGAGGCTGTTTGTTTCCTCATCAGTTGTTTTAATGAAGCAGAATAATTCCATTACTCTCTACAGAGAGGACAGGCAGTCTATCTTGTCCTTCTGAGGTCTGTTTGCTTGTTCATAATTTGCAGTGGTGATCTTGAAAAAGCTGGTATAGTTTACAACAAGGCACTCTTCGGAAAGGAGATACATCACTGCGAATTACTTGCTTAAGCAGACGACTCTCCCCATCACCCAGTGCAAAAGGCCTGTAAGCTAATTTCCACTCTACCTGGTGTCCTAAGTCCATGTCAGTCTGCTGTTTGCAGTAAAGGAGCTCATTCAGTTTATTCGCGTCCTTAAAATGCCAGCTACACCTTGGTGTCCAGTGACCCTGGTTGCCTTGGCTGCAAAGAGATAGCAGGGGCATTTCAGGATCTTGTGCCAGCAAAAGAAGCAGCATTAGAATGAAACAGGGAGGAGGAGGATGTGTTATACAAGACATCCAGGAAAGAAATTATGCAGGACACTAGCAACATCCTGCAAGACAAGCAGACTTCTAAGCATTGTTTCAGATGCTGGCAGTGTCTGAAACATCACAGGAGGATGATGCTGCGACTGCTTTTGTGCTTCAGCATCTCCACCAGGAGACAGCTCACAAGATGCTTACACTGAAAAGCAGGAAACAGCTGGCTGGAAGTTAGGATTTCACAACAGCAGTGGTCCATCGGAGTGATCCAACCACCAGGCACAAGTCTGCACTGGAAGAGTTTGAAACACATCTTACGAGCAACTGCGGCTCACCCTTTAAAATAGCCTTTCAATTGGATCAGTGAAGACTCAGTTCAGAGAAGCGATGGGGTAACATACATCCTGCTGAGTTTGTCAGACACTAGACTTCTTTGAGGATATTGCTGCTCCCTGGTCTGTCTCTCCTGCCCCATCCTGCACAGGCACATCTTTTTCTCCCTAAGGCCTATGTTGATGGGTCCTCAAGGACTTTTCTCTCTGGTGTACTACTTCGAGACACCTTTGCAGCAAATCACATGGCATCATTCAGCAAGAGACAAAGGTCAAACAACCAGCTTGGGAGTGGGCTAGTAACATCATACTGCATGATTCCTGAAAAGGGCTCTAATAATTGGGATAATGTAAGGGACTGCCATAATAGCAAGCTGACAATTTAGTGTTGCTATGCAACTTGAGTTGTGAACAGACTTTCGCAGTTGCTTCTTGTTTGTCCGTTGAATGCTCAGTGACAGTGTCTGGCAACCTTCCCCCCTCATCACTTTACCTAAAGCAGCAAGAATTCATGTGCAAGTTTTGTGCCAAGGTGCACACTAGTGCTCAGCCACTAGTCTGAGCAAACTGAGATGCAGACACCTACAATGCTTTTTCCAATCTGAATGAGATTCCTGTTGTGCCACACACACATAAACAGCGACATACATTCACACACATTTCTCCTTTCCTCTGATTTGTTGCACATCTTCCCCTTTTTCCTCCTTTACTACCCTAAGGTCATCAGATTGTCAAAGAACAGCACTGTCTTTGAAAGCTTTTCCCTTGCCATGTCCCAGCTCTTGTCATGCCAGCTCACACTCTTTTCTAACTTTGTACATGAGGTTCCTTCAGACCTTTTTATCTTTCTCCTAACTGTTTTCTCAGACTCATACAAAGTGGGGATAGATATGGCTATTTACTCCATCTTGTTTTATTCACCTGTCCTGATACTGCCTTGTCCTGTCTTGAAACTTTGACCAGTTTTAAAACCCTCAAGCAGTGATGCCTGCAGCCCTTTCCTTGGGACCCTGACAGTCTGACAAAACTCAGTGGTTAGGGAAGTTGACCTGCTCTTCCCCCTGGCTGAAACCTGACTACTCCTAGTGACATGTCTTTGTGCCACCCTCAAAAGTTCTCCCTTGCATGCTGGTGTCACATGAATATCAAGGTGATGGCTATTCTGCATCACTATTAACCACTACTCATTCCCTATAATCCTTTGATATCACTTCCCAGGCAACCCTTGCAGTCCTCACTCAGTTTGTTGCTTTTCTCTGAATTCCTTTGCTTTCCGCAGTCTGTTTCATGGTGTTGCTTGTGTGATGTTTAATAGTCGCAGCTCAGAGTTGGCTGCATTTCAGTGGTAGGAGGGGGAACACAGTGAACTGTGAACTGAAACTCCATATAATGTTGTTAGAGATGAGAACAAGTAAAGGAGGGCTTGCTATGCACGCTATCTCCAGAAAAACATCTTTGCAAATGTGTATCTGTGCAGGCATTGTTGAGATAGGGATTACGTTATGCAGAGAGGAAGAGGAGCTGACTGACAGTAGAGATTTGCAGTCCATATTGATGTTTCACAATTGTACATCTGTCTGCAGAACAGCCATGGAGCTCTCGAAGTCATTGCACTAAAAAAAAAATAAGGAAAGATAAATCAATAACTTCACTTACCCCTTTACCACAGCTCAGAGGGTGGAGGAGGAGAGTGTCATAACAGCTCACACTAGTGAGAAAATTTTAATCGAAACAGTCTTCAGCCAGAAAATACTATTTTGATAAAATCAACATTTTTCACAAACTCGTAATGAAAAATCCCTATCGAAAAGGAGGCTCAAACAACGTTTTCTGTACTGGAAAGTTTGCCTTAGGGAAAAAAATGCCAGATTTTCTTTCAAATTAAAATACTAATTTTGAAAGCAACCTTATATTTTCTTATCATATTCTACTGCCTGTATTGTTTTTACATTCTTCAGTTAATAATGGGAGACACTGATATGTTCAATATCCTGCCATTAGCCTGGAATCAGGTTTCTAGGATATTAAAAACAATGGTCCCTAACTAGTACCCAGCACATTTCTTCTTCAGAGTGTAAAAATTTAAATTGTTTTATTCAGCACAGACTAATAAAGCTGGTACCGCTTTTGATAGAAAACTCATTACGTGGTAGAAAAATCACTTGTTTTGGAAATTAAATATCACCTGTACTAAATTATATAACAGAATATTTAATTATGATATTCATGGTATGCTATGTTACTGGTAGGACTGCATAACATGCCCTCTTATGAGACTTGATTTGGCATAACCTAACTGTGCATTACAACTGACAGGTGAAACTGTACCAAAACTTAACTAATTTTCAAAACAAAACATCAGTTATTTTTCTAAAAGTATCTAATTGAAACGTTCATAATTTCCAGTTCTTAGGAATACACTGAAGACAGTATTTTTATCACTAAGAGTAATAAGAAGCTTTGAAATCATAAACTTTGAAATTTCTCTCAAAATGAACATTTCAAGTTTCATCTGGCTCTCAGTTAACCTGTGATTCATTCTTTGTACTAACTCTAAATCTCCCTATTTGGAATAGTTTTAAGATTGGAGGCCTTGTCGAAAGCAATCATCATAAATATACAGCATGCACTTCATCTTAGCTGGTTCTACCAGCCTTTGTTGCTAGATAAATCAGCTCATCAGTACTCACTTTCATTTCAATTTTAATACTTTTTATATGCATTCATGGTAATCTCAAAATTATCCCCATCAGGATATATAAATGAGGATAAAATAAATCAGGATAAATTAAATCAATCTTGCAACCCGACCACACCCAAGAACTAGGAAGGCTTCAACGCTCTCACCGCAGCCCTGCTCACAAAATCCTGTTGCAGGGAGGACCTGGGATGGGACAGACACATCTCCTCCATTCCTCCGCTCATCCCATTCCGCACCTGGAGAGCTTGGACTTTCCTTTCTAGCATGTGAGAGCAGCAAGAAAAGAAAAAGATCTCCCTTCTGAAAGCACAAGTCCTCGGCTCTTTCTGCCTTCAGCGACTGCGGTGAAACCGCAGCCCAAGGCCTCCACCTAGTGTCTGCTGGCAAGCTCGGCACACCACCCCGGTTGAAAAATGTGAGATGCCAGTGTGTGCCCTGAAGCTTACAGATAAAGAGCAAAGGCTTGGTTTATTTTCGAGATGGGAATATTTTCCTTGCAATATAAGAACGAGTCTTGGCTCACTATGAACCACCCAAGCCTCGTATGCCATCACCTAGAACTCAAACACTAGATTCTGGTTTACGTGTGGAGAATAAGATTATCTTTTTTTTTCCCCCATCATACAGACCATGCTAAAATCCAAGGCATTAGGAGGATGCAACACAGAAGAGGAGAAGAGAAACTTGTTGGATTAGGTAAGACTGCTCTCCCATGCCTAAGGATATCTTCTTAAGCTTTCTCCGTGGTGCTGCCTTCACTCCATGATCAGCCCCCAAGAAAACTGAAGGACTTGCTAATACTTCAATCCCCACTAATTGAGAGACACTTAAAAATTAGGCCTGGCCTCTAGAACAGATAAGTGATATAGAGGCGCTTTCTTTCCACTTGTGTTTGACTCCCTGCTCTACCTTCATTTCACAGACTTGGTGGGGCTTTTGGCAGAAAAAAGAATCAAGGACCCTATCCCAATTGTTTCTGCCTATCCCTTTCTCCATCCCAAGAAAAGACAGTGTGTTTGCTGTTGGGGTTTTATTTCCTCAAGGACAGCTAAAGCAGTACAATCTTGGCAGCTGTCAAAGCAGCACCCTTTCTGTTCATTGTCACCCTCATATACTGGCCCTTATGAAACTGTCCTCTACCTTTTCTGGTAAGTCCAGGTTTTAAAAATCTCTAATGCAGGTGTTTCCAAGACCTTTCACAAAAGGCTGTTCCTTCCCAGTTTTAAAATGCCTCTCGGGATCTCTTTGCTTCAGCTACCTTGGAGCAAGACTCCTTGCACTCCCCTGTGCTTTGGTTTATGGAGGCTAGAGGCCATGTTCTCCCTCCAACACCTGTTATTAGTCATTTGGGCAAGTGGGTGCATGTATGTAGATCCATACATTCACCCATTCACAAGAAAACTCTGTTAAAAGGAGCTCAGAGACTACAACGTGGTCCCAGAGCTTTTTAGAATATGGAGTCAGACTTGGAAACTGGAGTCACTGAAAGCCATAAAAACTCTCCAAGTCATGAAACCTAATCCAGCGACCCCAGTGTCCCACTACCCCACTTCTCCTGCCTACAAAAGCCCATCTTCCTTCAGCTTCCCAGCTGCCTATTCTTTTGACATGTACATGAAATTCAGGATATGTTCTATGGGGTTTAAAGCCCATTCTAGCTGAATCTGTCTGTGTGCAATGTAAAGGTAAAAGGGAAAGAAGAAACCACTGATGGAAGAAATGGTTGGAGCAGATGCGCACACATCACCCCTTGGGGATGATGAAGGCACTGTGCAATACAGACACTTCAGCATCCTGCTAGCATAAGACCACCAGACTCCTCTGTGGGAGTTCCACCACTGTACTGGTAGAAGCTATAGGGTAAAGACAGAGAGTATATTTTATTGACGTCACTAGCCAGCATTACTTAGAAGAGGGCTAATCACAGTTGCAAAAAGAACTGCCTCCAAGCTGTTCTATTTATATTCCTACCAGAGCTACCATTGGTACAGTCATCCTGCTGCTGAAATCCTGACCCTGTCGTTGCCAGTGTAGCCACAGACCTGAGAAGATCATTTCGGATCATTTCAGAATTTGGCATGTCTTAATACCAGCAAAAGCAGCATTGGCAGGGGGTGGAGTGTGCTATTTGCACAGGACCTGCGTCAGGATTGGCATTCAGTGGATAGCAAGACATATGAAGGCATTTTATCCCAATATAGAGAATAACGCATCTTCCTCTGCGTTGCTGGTGGTAACTTTGGCAGTCCAAGGAACAATGGTAATTGCTTGTTACTGTGGAAACAAGACCTCCAGAAATAACACTAATGAGCCAGCAGGGTCGTGGGAGAAACACAAGCATACTGTCTCCTGCAAACACACGTGATTTGGCTGCACACAAGAGATGCGGCTCTGGGGAGAGGATCAATGTATTTGAACACAACAGGCAGCCAGCATAACCTCTGCTCATCCCCCATGCCAGTCTGAGCCTGCAAACAATTTAAGTGACTTGAAAAAAAGTTCAGATAACTTTGGAAATCATTGCTTTTCATCTCCCTGCCTGCCTTAAATTTTGGGGGAGTTGACCGGGAGATGCTCCCTTTGGAGGGAGCCATTTTGTGGTTTGTATAATACACCTGATAGGAAGGTGTCTCCAAAAATCTCGAGGGGGGGGGGAAAGACACATTCTTACAAATTTCCCTACCCAGTTCTGCAGATGTAAGGGATATTGGTAATCTGGGAGACACGTCTATAAGTGTCTGAATGGCAAGGTCCTTTTCCTAATAATAGTCTGTTGGTGATCCACCACTCCACTCAAAACAAGATGAAAGGAGGGAAGCGTACAGCAGAAGAGGAGAAAGGGGGTAGGAGACACCAGAGAGCTTACTGAAGCCTCAGCACACCATGTCTTTTTCCCCTTTCATGCTGTGTTGCCCTTGACAAAGAGAGGAGAACATGGTGTAAAGGAAGCGAGATGGTGGATGGCAACCTGTGAACGCAGGTATTTCATGCTCCACATTCTTCTACCTTGTAAAGTCCCAAAAATGCTGCTTTCTGCCCCCAGGCCCTACTGGCGCAGCAGTGTGGTGGTTGGCTGCATATTTATAGTCAGCTCAGCCTCATGTGCTAGGTGCCAGGAAGCGGACCTAGTATTCAAACTGCCCTGAAGGAAACTTCCCTCTGCCTGCCAATGGCTCTGAGGCCTTTAAACTTTTTGCCAAGCTCTATAAGAGAAATGTTTTGCTCTTGAGAAGAACAGGTAGGAGCTGGCAGCAGAAAACAGTACATGTGCCACCTAATGTTATAGCCTCACTGCTGCATTTGGGGTGGCCTTGCAGTAGCCCCACTGCTCACTGAATACTCCTTGCCAGCTCAAAAGGAGCCAAATTATGTTCATCAACAGCCCTCTTCAGCAGTTACTTCATCTATGTCAGGTGGGTCATGGGGCAAAACACAAGCTAAAAACCATTGAGAAAGGAATTGCTCATGTATGCAAGCCTCCTCTCAGGGCTTTACCCCTATTAGGAAGCCACGTTCTGACATACTTCCAGTGTACTCAAATATACGCACTAACTGAGAGCTGATAGGGCCCTAGCAGAAAGTATAAAACAGCTGCTTGGTTGTTTTCTAAAAAAAAATCTACTTATGAGTGAGATTGTAGCACAGGTCAGCTCCTTGGAGTAACCACTGATGCACAAGCTCTTTCCCCAGGATGAATCCAAGGTGGTTTTGCTTTTCTTAGTTAAGGGTGAAGTACTTCAGATTACCAGACAGCTACCAAGGAGCAAAGATAGGCACAGAAGCCAGAGCTGGCCCAGGCCAGACAACACTTGAAATCACACCCCGCCTTAATATGCAGGAATGTTTTTGATTGCCTCCACCCTACAGGGGAAAGAAAAGAAGGTGTAAATGACAGTCACAGGGAGAAGAAAGAAGTGGGTGTACTCAGATGACAGCGGTTTATTTACTGATAGCTCCTGTGGTGGGCCAGGAGATTATCAAAAAGCAAACAGACAGGTAGGGTCACCACTTTGCTTATTATTGCACTCCCTCGAATCGTTTTTATTTAGTATTTATTTATTAGCTACACCAAGAAGCTTCAGATAAAATCAAGGCACTACTGCACAGATTAAGAACATCCCTGACACCAGTGCTTGCCACACTGTATACCCACACAAAAAGCAAAAGGACAAGAAGAAAGACTGTGTGTTGTCTACAGACTGGGACCTCAAGCAGAAAGATATGCAATGACTCAACCATGGTTATCTCAGGAGTTAGTGGCAGAGCCAGTAGTTCTTCAGTCTACTCAGCCTTTGTCCAGAGCCTTAATCATAAACTCCTCCTTTTTCCTGTAACCTAAAAGCCAGAAAGAGAACATGGGCAAGCAGTGGGAAGTAGTTTAACACATAAAATGGGAAATAAAAATCAGAAGTTAAATGATCAAGATGGTGACGTCCTTCAAATAATATTGCATTGACACAATATTGTGGGGGAGGGTTCTCTAGGGCTTTAATCATTTTATTTTCAGAAGGCTTAATGCACATTTGTGTCAGGTTTTTTCCCTTCAAAATACAAAAAAAACACCCAACCAAAAAAACAACCTGTTTAAGGCCCAAGTCACTCTTACAGATGTACGTCAAATAAAACAAAATAGAGCTATGTGTATACTGAAGCCAGTAAATGAACAGCATACTCTCCAACGCTGAGCTGCTGGGACCCCACTTCAGCATTTCTGTTTCCCCAGCAACAGCGGGTGACGCTGCAGGCACCAGAGCAGAGTGTGGTCCAGCAGCTCCCGAAGAGCCGAGCTGGCTTGGAGCTGCAGCCGGGGAAGGATGGAGCCAGTTGAATAAGGGAGGAAATTGCCCCAAACGCTGCTCCTTTCAAAGAAAGAAAACAGGAGTTTAAATGTGTATGGCCTCCCTCTGATCTGGTTAGATGAGCCGCTGCCCAGTGTGTAAGAACCTCATAGATGTTAAAGAAAGGGAGGAGAAATGAAACCCAATTTGGATAACAATTTCTGAGGTTGCGGCCACATATTTGCCTAGAGCACCCCACCCCTCCAAATCCAGAAGGTTACCATGGTGACAAATTTCAGCTGTAGGTGAGAAGAAAATGTTTCTGTATGAAAGCCATTTCGTAGAAACATAAAAACCAAAGATTAAGCCCCATCGCACCGTTTATCATCTTTGTTGCCATATATTCACAACTAGATGAGCTTTCTTGTCTCAGGAATGGTTAATCACAACGCAAATAAGCTGCTTTTGTTTTAATTCATATGTTCTGCTAATGGAGTTCATACAGTAAAATAACACTCTCAAAATTTACCAAAAAATGGGGGTATTCATTTGCTTCCAAACTGTGTCTAAGGGAGTTATTAATACTTCTGATTCTCAGAAGATAGATCTATTCCATTGCCTGACCGTGAATTAGAAGAAAGTTACCTTAAATCATGTTTGGATCCAATTCATAGCACCTTAAGCACAGAGAGTCCTGAGTGCAGCCCACATCACGAAGGCACAGCAAGGAGCGGAGCGTGGCTCATATTACAGACTTCCTCTCAGTAACTCAGGGGAAGGTCACAGCCCAATGCTCACGCATTCACCGGGCCCAAATCATGTATCAGCTCATGAAAGCCACCACAGTAAAGTTCCTCTGCTCCCATCCTGGGATCCCCAGGTAATCGGCATGTATTGAGCTGCCATTTCCTCAGTTGTCCCAGGCTGAGCAGCTCTGCTCCTGCTGGTTTAATTTCTCTCAGACTTAGCACAGAAGCAGGCTTAGGCAGTCGCACAGCCTTGGACTATACCATATCATCACCTGGGAGCTGGGGGCAGAGTGCCAGCTGCTAGAAGCTCCTGTAAGATTACCAACCTTAACACCAGCGAGGATCTGGCTTTGTGGCATTCAGCGATGCCTTTCTCTGCAAACTCTTCCTTGCCTGCTGAGTCTCACATAGACACCAACGTGCCTGTGGCTGTAAAACCATTCCTCACAGCCACGAGCACAGTTAAGTCACACTCTAGCTTTAGTAGGGTCAAATGAGCAGCAAGACAGCGCTCATGCTGTGGAATAAAACCATGCTTTAAGCAACGTATCCCTTTTATGGGAATTGAAGAAAAAAAAATGGTGCGGAGTTGTCACTCGCAGCACTGAGCACAGGTCCATGATGTGATTGGCAATGCCTTCCCACCTCCTTTGTCTGCAGCACAGGAATAAAGGCTTGATCTTTCCTTCTCCCCATGAGCCCATGCAGCCATGTACTGCCTGACCATCCCCTGTTAGCACACACAGCCACATCACAAACATTGCAGAGCACTGCAGGTATTCTCCTTTTGCCTCAAATCCTTCCAAAAGACCTACAATCTGAAATCTCAACATCCTGCTTTATTTAGTCTTCAAATTGCCTTTCAGTAGTCACTGAAATGTAGTGATTATAATCCATTTCTTGTGTAAGGATTTACAGTGAACTATGCCACAGTGAATTGTGCCAGGTTAATTGTGGACTGAGCTCCACAAATACATAACCAAAGTTCAGCCCTTGCCCAGCTAAGACAGGCTCTGTCTGCATAATTTATTATGTCCTCTAGCCATGGGAGCAGAAGAGGGGGCAATCACTAGCCAGTAAAGCCAGCAGCAGTTTTGGGTCTTTATTACAAAGTAGCAAATGTGTCCTTGTGGTTTGTGATGGGGTGAAGATCCCTGCTGCTCGCCTTTCTTCCTCAGATTGTCATAGGACTGTGAGTAATGTTTGTACCGGAGATTCCAAGTTAAGCAAAGGTCCGGTCTGGCCAGAGTTCAGATGGGAGCAGGACTGTATAAGCAGTCATTCATCCACTTCAGTAGGACCAGGTGTTAAAACCTGCCTCCAGACATCTCCACTCCCTGCATCCTCAGCCAGGACCAGCACCGGCTGTGCTCAGCTCAGCCACCAGCCCTCCCACTGTCTGACCAGGCTCAAGCCCAGAAGTCTCTGCCCCACACAAATCTGCCCCACTTCCAGAACTGATGGGTATTATTCTGGCAGCCCAAGATAGCAATTCTCCACGGGAAAATCACATGGGAGAAGGAGGGACATTCTCTTGGGAATCCAACTTTTCGTGGTGCTGGCAGTTGCCTTCTTTCTGGATGAAATAAAAAGCCAAGGTTCTTCCTGCTAATAGTCATTAAATAATTTTTCTCTTTTTTTTTTCCTAGTACCATTTCAGTATTTTGATCAAGTTCCAGCTTGGTTTAATTACATACTTTCTATCTGAATTCCTGCCCAAGCTTCATTTAGAGAAATTATTCATTTCCCATCTTCAACATTATTATTGTGCTTATTTGCACGATGTGCTTAGCATTCATTGTACGCATCTTCAGTGCTCTGATGGGCTCATCAGAGTGGTGCCGATGGGATGTGGAACAAAAGAGCACTCCTCATCTGCCACCCTGAAAAATCAGCCCTCCTCCCCATCACATACAGGCAATTTTGCACTGCTGCAGATTAGGGAATGCTCACATCACAAAAATATTACCAATTCCTCCTCAGGACATGCCTGAATGGTGAACAGTAATGTTATCTAGAAACAAAAATCTTTATCTGACTGCAAATAACAAGTCAAAGGGAAAATGTTAATTTCAGACTATCATGTTTTCCAGGACACACTTTCCCAACAGTGAAGAAGACAAGGAAAAGTTGGGTGGGACTGGCAGAAACACATGCCCTGGGAACACTTTTCATGTTTCCTTGCAAGGATAAAAGATTTGAGCAGTCATCATCTCACATGACCATCTTGTGTGATCCTCATGCAGCACATGGTTTTCTGTCACATGGTAATGGAAGCGTACACAGAATTTCAGTTTATGAAACTTAGTCATGTTGAAAGTGATGTTTTCCTTGCCCCAGTGATTTGTTTTCTACCCGTCTGTTTTC
Organism: Pygoscelis adeliae; assembly: GCF_000699105.1. Taxonomy (NCBI): domain Eukaryota; kingdom Metazoa; phylum Chordata; class Aves; order Sphenisciformes; family Spheniscidae; genus Pygoscelis; species Pygoscelis adeliae. The sequence continues at coordinate 2,528,144 of NW_008823954.1, read as the reverse complement.
ACCAGCTTTTAGACTTCACTTCTTAATATCTCTCCTGTAGCCCCACGAGTTTTAGCATACAGGATCAGAGAAGAGCACTTTTTCCTTCTTCCCATCTCAGCCAGGGACTTAGTTTGAAAATCCCGGGAGACTGGCAGGGAGACCAGCATGACAGCCATTTTGCTGGCTCACTGACAGAAAGGCAGGAGCAGGACCGCCAGAATGGAGGCGTGCATAACCCCACACATGCACACACAGAGCTGCGATCATTCCCAGCACATGAGGTGAGACAAGCATTATTTAAAATTATAATGAATATACAATGGATGATCTAACACCAACTGTATTACATACTTTTGTTGGGTAATAATATCCCCATGACAAGAGAGCGCCTTGCATAAATGTCAGAAATGGAGCAAACACCCAGACAGCCTATCTTAACACATCAACTGCACTCCAGCTCTTGGGGTTTGTTTGCCTTTTGATGTGGATTAGGATCTGATTCCAAACACAGGGCATCAAAACCAAAGCAGCAGCAGCATCCGGAGAGGGAGCCCTGTCTGAGACAGCTCCATCTGTATCTAATTGTAGATAGGCACAGAGCAGTGATAGAGCAGAAGATGACATATCACTATCCAGTTGGAAATCAGCCTCCTTCCCAGTGCTGAGAAAAAAACCCAAAACAGTTTCAGTGGCTCAGCCTCAGTCTGAAGGGCAAACAAATTTCAGTGAGGTGACACCTGGTCCTCTGCTTCTCACGCACACTCCTTCCTGTGCTACAGGTTACTGCAATCTCTCTTGAGAAAGCAGAAAGCCCCTTAGAGGCAGGAACTTTCAGTGTCTGTAATATCAAGCCATGTTACCAGCACCTTTTCAGCCTTGCCTTGGGTTAGACACACGTTTATTCTACAGAGAACTGTAAGTGATTTAAGACATTAGCATTCCTCAGGTGCATGTCACCTGCAATCTCCTCACTCGTATCAGTAGGATCCTCACTCCCACTGCCAGGAGGACAGAATGTGCAAGCGTTCCTCAGCCACTGTCATTCAGAGCCCATTATCTGAGCTTAAACAGCTGGGGAGGGTGATCTGACACTGTACTGTAGCACCCTTGCACCCTTCCCATCGTCCCAGCTTGGCTGGGGAGACAGGAGTCTCCAGCACTGAGGGAAGCTGAACAATTGGGGATAGGAACAACTACCTTACCTAGACCCAGAAAAGAAAGCCTGTCCACATCCTTAAATATCTTGCACATCTTCTACACTCACTCAAGATTTATCTTCTCAATACATGTGAACATGCATATGCCCCACCCTGGCATTCAAATCTTCACGGCACACAGGTGTGAATCTCCCCAGTTACACAATCCTGAGTAGTCACACCTAGCACAATACTTGTGATACCTGATGGCTTTGTGAGCATTGCAGAGGCTATAATCAGGTAGCTACCTTAGAGTCTGAGATTTAATTTTTTTTTCAGCACATTTCTAGCTTTCATGACAATGCGGCACACTTGCAAGCAGACAATGAATGTTCCAACACCAGACAGCAAATAAAAAGAATCCAAAACGTATTGCTTTAGGTTGGTGGTGGTGATGGTTTAATCTTGTAATTTTAAAGGCAATCTCATTTTGGAGAGGAGGCTTGGCACATGATTTCTGTATGTTTGGGTTGGCAGCATTGTTTCCAATCAGCAAACATTCTGCCATACTAAATATGTACATGTTCAGGGACCTCCTTGTTACTGGTATGTTCATGCAATGTATTTCTGGTAGTCACAAGCTCATGCCGGCCCATAATACACCATGTAGACATGCCCTGTGATTTCCTGAGGAAAGAGGTCTTTGCTTCGCTCTCTTTGCTTGCTACAGCAGAGACTGTCCCAGCTCTTGGTACAGTTTGAGAACTGACTTGTCTGCGTTTTGTTCTGAACATGCTTGTTATTAAAGAGTCACTCTTCCCCCAAGCCATTTGCTACTAGGGCCATCCCCTTTCCTGCCTCACATGACTGCAGGGTTGTAGGAAGCTAAGTCAATGACATTTTAAAACAAAAATTATACTTTGTTTTTCCAGTAGATTCTTTCCTCTGTCAATAGGTTAAGACTGAAGAATCTACCTCTTTTCTTAATTCTCAGTGCAGTTACCTTTAGTTTGCCAGAGCCATGATGCTGCCCGTATCCTGCTTAACTTTCTAGTTCCCTAAACAAGGTCCTATCTAGTTTGGAGCTCATTATGGCTGTGGTTACATTGGGCATCCTATGTACAAGTAGTGAATGCTCCCTGCACTGATAGCAGTTCCCTTCCCTTTGTGTAGCCTCATCTTTGCCATCACAGAGGTTTCCCATGCAGAAATGAGGGAAATCTTGTGTAAGCTGACATAACACAGCTATGTCAGCAGGACTTCACAGCCCAGACATAGCATCGCTCAATGCTCTTGTGTAGAAATTCCAACTTGGCCTGGGGATGTTTAGACTATGTACCTTTTTTTAATGTTACATATTTGCTTTATGTAATTGAAGGCCTTATTCAATCCTATTAATATTGGCTTTATCAAGCATTCCCCCCCCCCCTTTTTTTTTTTTAAGCCCAAAGCCTACATCTGTCCCCTATGCAAAAGGCAGCTGTGCTCTGCTAAGGCTGTGGTAACATGTTGGTCAAAACTAAGGAGACTCCAAGTGGAGATGCAAAAAGGAGTACTAGTAAGTAGCATGGTCACCATCAAAATTTCCATTCAAACAAAGAAACTATATGACTGAAATACAGACCTCACAAAGACAACCCAGATTTACTCCAGACAGAAAAAAAGGAAGAAGATGATACATTAAAGAAGACTGTGCAGATACTTACAGTTTAAAAAGTGACCAACCACTACCCCAACCATAACCCCAGAAACAGAAAGAAACTCCTTCTTTATGGGAAGCTGAAACTCATTTTCTGGAGGGCTCCAAAAAGTGGTGGAAGAATTTCTCATTATTTCGGGGAGGGGGGCCCAGATCAAAAGTCAGCAAAAGGTATGCTCTGAATGCTGGAGGGGGAAATCACACTGTGTTCTTCAGATGGGACCAGGTATTTTCCAAAGCAGGAAAAGGATGAGGCACACAGAAAAAAGAATAGCAGGAGAAATGGATGTTTAAAAACTAAAAATGGGATTCATGTGATACATGTCATTGCTAAAAATCTCAGTGCAGAAGAGACAGAATGCCTGTGGAGGGGAAGGAAGCACAGGGACTAGAAACACAGTTGAATCAAATCCTGCAGAGGGAGGGACAGGGTTTGGTGGTCAGCAAAGGAGGTGAACTGGCACTTCTAGGAAAGGGAAGACAATTACAAGACACAGAGCTGAAACACAGTTGCTTTTTACAAAGAGAATAGCTAATGGGTAAGAGGAGCCAGGTAAAATGCTGCTGCAGAGAGGTCACTATCAGTTCACATAGCTTGTTGCAAACACTGCATGCCCTTCCTCAGTATAAAAGCAGCAAAGAGATTGAAAGTCGATAATGCAACCAGGTGAGAAAGGAAAAACAAGTTTGGTTGGTAAATTCTGCAGAGATACCTGCAAAGATCAGCTGAGGAGCTGGATGGGAGCTTCAGTGAAAAGCCATCCTAAAACAAAAGGAAATAAGGGAGAGCACCTGGGAGCTGCTCTTTGAAAGCAGCAGCAAGCAGAAAAGGAATAAAAAGCTACCAGGATTCCCTCTAGAGCTCCCTAGAATGCTCATCCATTTTATTAACCCACAAGATCTCATGAAACGAAAGCAGCCTTGGCTCTAGTTGCTGTTTCACACCCCTCCCCCTTTCTCTACTCTCCTTGCTCTCTTGGAAACAAACCAGCCAAAGAAAAAAGTTTCATTTCTAAAGACTCCTTAATCAATACCACCATTACCCTGTTCCCAAAGCATGGTGATGCAGAAGCCACGAGGCCACTGGGACCTGCTGAGTAAGAAGCGCTAATATACACAGGGGCGGCAGCATACAGCCAGATACCAGTGTAGGGTCGCAGAAAGACACAGGATGCTACTCTGCGGCAGATTTCAGGACGACAGGACACCCAGGGCTACAGCATGGGCATTCAGAGAATCAGGGAGAGACACATCTGTTGACCACTACTTTAGCCTGTACAAATGCAAATGGTAGCCATGGCCTCAGACATATTACCCTAATGCCTATCCCAGTCTTTGAAAACTCCACCTCTTGCCTAAATGCAAGTGGTCCACTTCTCATTTCCCCAGCAAACTTCAGCTTCTCAAAAGCTTTGTTTTTCAGGTGTCTTTATAAACACACACCATCTATCCTCCACTGCTGCTCCTCCCATTCCAAAATAAATGTGTGTAGCAGCAGGATTTCATTTGGGGAAGAACAGAAAAGCAATTTCAAACAAAACATATCTTTAAAATACTTCTCAGATCTGATTGCCAAGCCTCTGGCAACCAGCACAGTTGTTTAGGGCTCTGATATTAGGCCATAAATTACCTAGCCAAGAGCACCACAAGCAGAAAGAGTCAAAGAAAAATAGTAATAAAAAAATGAATGTGAAAATAAAAACAGTTGTCTTCCCCCACTACTAAAATGCTAGAGTAGCAAAGTTACAGAATGACATTACAGTGAGGTTTTCTAAGGGGATGGATGTTAAATTGTGTTACAGACCCAAATATTTCTGAGTCGCCAGTTCTGTTCCAGTTCAGATCAGTATTCTGTAATGCATAACTTCTGAGTGGTATTGGAAATCTCAGACCAGTTCTCATGAAAACAGTGTCCTCATTGAAAATGTACTACCTCATATTGTAAGGTTGAAAGGAAAACCAGAAGTCCAAATGAAAACTTGCATTTTCTTATCACTAATTTTGATATTTTAAAAGGATTTTAAAAAGCATTTGTGGAAACAGCTAGACTGGCATAATTGTCTTTACGTACCAAATGCAGTTGCCAAGACAGTAACTATAATCACACCGGCTTGTGTCAATCTGTCCAGGAGGTGGACAGATTTATAAACAAGGACATATTTAGAAACAAGGACAAAGTTCATTTTCATCTGGCTGCAGAGATTAGATCTGTTGAGAAATATTATCTTCCATTCAAATTAATATCTAACCATATTAATTTTCAAGATAGATCAAAACATAACTAAAACTAAGTTGCAATTTTTTAAAATTCAGAAATAATTTCAGTGGGGTTCTACAGAAATATTCCGTCACAATCATTTCAAAATGTTATCTTCAGATTTCAGTGTTTTTCAAGTACACTAGCTTAAAAACAATTGTCATTTTAACCCAGAATCTTAAACTTCCACATTTTAAAACATTGATAAATTGGAGAGGGGAAGGAAAAAAAAAAAAAAAAAAGACTGACCTTTTTGTAAAGCTTCAGGAAAGTATAAGCCTAGTGGAATCCACCCTTTTCCATTAATTCATTCAAGTATGAGAAACTGGTATCTTCCAGTGACAAACTTTCTGGCCAAAGAAAAAAAAACACCACTAAAATCTCCACACAGAATTATCATTTGGAATCAACATTTTGGATTGCCCACTGGAAACTAAGCTAAGACCCTATTTTATAGAAACCCCAAAGCAACCATTGCTTAGTAAGAGAAAGTGCGTTTTCAACTTCCATGAACTCAGAAAGAAAGATTTTGCAGTCTGTACTCCCATCATGGCTTCCAGTCATAAAAGAGACCTTTTAAAGAGTTCACAAAGCATATAGTACTACTGGACAGAGCTGTTGTTTTCATTCCTTTCATCTCTCTGTTTCTCAGTGTTAATTTTTAATTTGAAGGACAGCACTTCAGAACAACCTTAAACTGTGTGTCACCCAGTGAAGGAAGTTATTAAAAATATAAAAGCCTGAAAGTAGCCTTGCTTGAGGTAAATGCAGCTATGTGTTTAAGGAGTTTATTTACATAAAAGTTGAGAGGTTTTAGGAAAAAAAAATAATGATGTCATTTGTTAACTCCGGGGTTTGGAGGGGTCTTGGTTTTGCTTTTAAGAATCCGACCATATCTCCCATGAATTTTTAAGGGTGGCAATACCAAACGAGATCAAGAGATGGCAGCATTGGTAAAGCATCTCACTGCTCAGCCTCGCTCCCTTGCCTGTACTGGACCGGACTTCTTCAATACATTGTTTCATTGGTGCTAAAACCCCAACATCAAAAAACGTTCCGATTAAGCATTCCCTGAATTGCTGTCGGTTTGCAGATCTTGTTTATGTGCGGTACAAATGTGGACTGGCAAAAAAGAAGTATTAGAAAAGAGGAAGTAACTACTCTTCTTACTGGAACACCGGCCAGTTCTCAAAGATCGGAACTGCCAGCCACATTACTGTTACTCGTATAATTAAGATTAGTAATTGTTTGCCTTACAGTAGGCCCCCAATGTTCCAATCAGAACTACGTCTAATTGTAGTGTTGCTGCAAAAGCATATATTAAAAGGCAGTCCCTGCCAAAGAAATTTACAATGTAGATTAGGACACACAGAATGAAAACCCACTAAATCACTGAAAATGAGAGCAGAAGGAGTGCAAAGACAACACAGAAAATTCATTCTACATATGATAGGCCACCTTCATACATATGACTTGTAGCAACATGAAGATATACAGTAAAAAAAATTAAGAATAATAATCATATTTTATTTTTTAAAATCTCTATTTATCTCTTCAGGGTGTCCAGCATTTTTTAAAATCCAGCCATCTGAGTCTTATTCAGATCCAGGAAAATGGTTACGCAGTGCAAGCTAGTCTTTCTGATTTCAGTAGGACTTCAGCCCACCTTTAAATGTAAACATTTGGTTGGGCTGTGCCTTGGAAGATGATCTAAGGTTCAATCTGAAAGATATACAATGATAATCAAGCACTTAAAACACATGAGAGCTAGACTAGAAGAAAATTAAGGACATTTGCACAACTTTCACCCCACTACATAACCACATGTGTGTTTCTCAGGTGACTGAGGTCACCATGAGATCCATTGTCAAACATTATTGTGATGACCATTTTGTGGTACGCAATGTATTCATGACCAGTGTTAGCAATTTAGTTAAAGAAATAGCTTTGAGGGACTTACAGTCATCCAGCTAATGCTGTGGCCACACAAGCTAGGTATATTGTCTTTGACCCTATCACTTAAGTGTAACACAGGCACCCAGTCAGAGAGGCTGGGAAGTCTCGGGACAAGCTGTTTGCGCCCATGATCCATGGCCAGGCACTAGGAAGGGGAACCAGTGGTCCCACTGCAGGGGAAGCCCAGGCATGTACCCACATGGGGCTAGAAGGAGAGATCAGGGGACCAGGAGCATAGGCTGCAGGGCAGAAAGGGGTTCTCTTCCTCTGTACCTCTCAGGTTGCGACTTCATGAGACACCTCAGCCAGTCTAAGAGCTTGCTGCCTCCAAAGGGGAGCTCCACTCCTTCCCACCCAACCCCTGTACCTACCTATACCCTCCGTACCCTACAGCACCCATCTGGCCCTTTGGCCAATCAGTGCAACTTGCTCAGGAGCAGAAAGTAAACCAAACAGTACAGCAACAATGGTTTTCTGCTATTTCAGCAAGCGTCCAGTTCACTAAAAGTCACCCAAGAGCCAAGGGGACAGATGCACACATGGGAGCAGGGGAAGGGCAAGCAGGACTGCCCCTCTCAATAGCCACCAGCTATTTGATCAGCTCCACCTATCATGTGAAACATCACCCTTAATTAATATATGAGGACTTTAAGGTGTCCTTATATGAGGTGCTTTCAAGTAACATCAGTCACAACTCTATGCTAGTGATGATGTAAATTTCAGCAGATCTATTAACCCACTTAGACTCACAATCTCATAGTAGACTTACAATCTCATGGTACAAAAGTCTTCATTCCAAATATTTCTGTCCTTCTTTGCATGTTCAGAAATACTACAGACTGCTTTTCTTTTGTATGAAGAGCATTATCATATACGCATGCTACAGTGTTTTAATGGAATGATTGGTTTGTTTTTATCAACACCATCTAACTACATCAAATCACCTTAACAAATCATCTAACTACATCAAATTAAGATTATGCTGTGTATTCCACACACTGTTATATACCTTCCTTTCAAAGCAAGGTTCATATATTCACCTTTGGAGAGGAATCTCAGAGATTCATCGAGAGGTAGAAAGTAAGCAGCCTTTGTGATGTATCTCAGTGCAGGCTAAGTAAATTAAAAAAAACATAATAAATATAATAACTCAGTGCCCACTTTTCAAGCCTGTATTTCCCACAACTTCAGCAAAAAGCTGAAGGTTGACATTTTACATCATATTCCACAGAAGAAACATATTCAGTTCATCAGCAGACAAATTGAACAAGAAATTTTACAGCTATGCTGTTTTGCATGTGTCTCTGTCTTTCATTTTGTGAACAATTTCTTAATCTTCAATTAGAAAATCAGGTTTATTGTTTTTCAAAATTACTTGCTCAACAAATCCCAAGGGTGATTGTTTAAATTGTAGGGCTAAGAAATGTCTTTCTGAATTTTGTTTGGATTTTGGTTTTCTATCATCTGTAAAATACTAACCCTGCACTTACCTGATTGCTATAGGTGGAATTATAAACTAATTAGAAGGAAAGTTTTTAAAATATCATGTGCAGTTATCTCTGGCAAAAAGATTGCTAGGCTCATGCAAAGTTTCTTGAAATGCTGAAATCCTAATCATATGTGATGTGTGACTAGAGCTTTTAGATGAACTGCTTTCTCCACATAAGACACAAACTTTGTTAATAACAAAACAACCAGTGCTAGGTTCATTTCAGACCATTATGACGTCCTAATTCCAAGGCACTCTGCAGATTTTATAATGCTATTCTCAACACCTGAGAGTATTTCTAGCTGTAATTATAAATAAATATCCCAAGAATGCATGTTATATAAACCCGACTTTTCTTGATCAATGGCATTAAAGCTGTTTTAACACACAAACTTGATAACCCATAACCCATACCACATTGGATTAACTCAAGAACAGCAAAGGAACTTTTGACAGTCTCTTCTTCTGTATTTCTGTTCTCCTGGAAGTACACAAGCCTTTTAAATGATGAAAAGGCTTTTGACAGTGTGGAGTGGCCACATAGCCGAAATACTGAAGGGAGTTTTCTTTAAGAGAATCTATTTTAATTGTCTGAACTACTTTGCAGAAAAGCCCAAATGTTTGTGAACCTTGGTCAGATGATAAAAACCTTTACTTTCTTTCTTTTCTTTTTTTTTTAAAGAGAGCAAGAACAGGTTTCTCTACTGGTTTTTGATTAAAGTTTGAATAATCAGCAGTTGCTCGAAAACTACCTGGTTTTATTCACATAGTAATAAAGAGATAACATTAACCTGTAATTAAATATTCTCTTGCATATAAACAGTGGAGAGGCACTCTATTGTAATGCTGGTGAAAACACAGATTTGCTCCTTCTGAATAAAAAAAAATTTTTCCACTTTTCTCTTTTAGAAGTTTCTTCATTGGTTTTATAAGACTTAAAATTGAAATGAATGCTGGTGTTCCTCAAACAGAAGTGAAAGAAAGCTAACATGGCACACAAAAATAAGTAGTCTTTCAAGAACTTAATAAAATAAAAGCTTAATTTAAAAAATGGGTTGAAAACTGTATATTTATTAGAATCGTATTTTTTGTATGAGAAAAATTTTGTTTTCCCTCTACTCCTAGAAAAAGAATGAAATAATTTTTTTTTAATAAAAAGGTAAATATAATGCCCCCTAATGTTAGTGCCCCACTAATATTTTAATAATACTTTAAAATAACGAGGTAATCACACTTGAACACTTTCACTATTTAAATGTTAGAAAATGCCAGACCTTTGCTCACATGCACATGTAACCCTGTTCTTCAAAGAGTGGCATTATTATTGCTATTCAAATTCCAAATGTTTGTTAGTCACATGTTCATTAAATTATAATATGCTGTTTATAATATTAAAAAAAAACCACTAAATACTAGTTAACAAAGTATTTTTTTAATTTAAATTATATATAGCAACTTCTTCTTTATTTTTTACAAAGACCATTTCTTTGTCTCTATGAATACATTTTGCAGCTATAGAAAGATAAGAATCTGCTTCACATTAATTGAAATGTAATTACGTGGTGAGATTTTTTTTCTTAGTGAAGTGTTCTTTGGTCTCACAGAAAAGCAGTTAAAGATATTCTGAAAGCTGGAAGTTGAGCATAGATTAAATTAACATGAAACAGTACAAAATATTATCTAACAAATATATTACTCATAGAAAAAATGTTTCTAGAGACATACATTGAACTCTTTAATTCAAGAGTGAATATTATTTTGAAACTTTAAGCAGAAACTACTGAGCTTGATTAAAAAAAAGCATTGAGGGCAGTTCTACAGTCTCCTGAAGCAGGAGGTCAGAGATATGTTGCTTTCATATCTAGCCTTAAAACATATTATGGTAAGCATAATTCTCAAGATTACATATTTTATTTTCTTAACTTAGTCATTTCACCAGCACTTATGTAGATAGTAGCATGTTTTTCCTTTCACTTGTTGCTCCACTGCTATGCTTTAGCAGCACAGTCTTGTAAACAGAGGAATATACATCATTAGGCAATCTCCTTCAAAAGCTTACGACTGCCTCAGAACATCCCAGTCCCACTACACAGACAGGAGAAAATATACCCAAAATTACCCAAATCCTGCACAGTATCCCTTCTTCATTTGTAATACAGGGAAGGAGGGCATTAATTGTGAAGCTTACATAAATGCAGATGTAGATGGTCAAAATTCTCAGGAGCACACGGGCCCTCACCTTTTCATGCAGGTGGACAAGGTTTCAGCCTTCAAAGTTCTCTGGCAATTATTTCTGCAATTATTCAAACAAGCAGTGTTTAAACTCAAGTATTTTCAAAAGGGTATAATTCATCTCAGGTGACCTGCGTCAATCAAAACTGCATTAGCAGGAGATGATATGACCTGAAAAACACACCTGCTATCATGCTTCCAAAAAGGATGGTGAGGGCATAGCAGACACTTGCAGACTCAGCAATTTGTGCTATAAATAACAGCCAGCTATCCCCCAAACAAATTTACCTCCTTTGACTTGTTAGACTAGTTATATTACAGCTGTTAGCCATAAGAAGAGACCTCTGCATTGTTAAATGAAGTTTCTTTATACTACAGGGACATAATCTCCACTCTAGCATGTTGTTATGCTACATCTTGCTGCGGTTTTTTCCTATTCCCACTTGTCTACTGCCTCTTAGTCATTAGTCCAATCAATGGCTGTTAGTCCAATCCTGGCCACAGATCTCTCAAGAACAACTCACTTCTTTCTCCATCTAAATCTTTTCATTTTCATAATATCAATACCAGGATGTGAAATTCTCGTATCACATCCCTTCTCCCAAGCAACAATACTGTCTTCAAAATTATAGAATGTTTTCAAACTGCCACCCTTTTCAGTAAAGTTTTTTAAGTTTTTAGCTTTAGGGCGGGAACCCACCCTCACATCAAACCTTAAATTCGCACACAAAAATATGGGTTTCTTCCTGGCTGCTCTAGGCAGAACTCTGCCTGTTCTCCTATCTTGAGGATTAGGGAGTTTTCCGTTCTATTTTTTCCAACTCCCACCTGCTTCTCTTCCCTTTTCCATCTTGCCATCCTACTGTTCTTTTGCACTCATTTTCTCTTTAACTTACAGCCCAATATCCTGCCACACATGTACCCTCAGACTTTTGCCTGCTCCCATGAGGTTCCCTTTCCTCTCACTCTGCCCCCTATTCTGCTGCTACTTCTCTCACCTGCACTTACATTCCCTTACCCCCACCAACATGCTTCCCCTGACACCATGTCCCACAGACGGGGCTTTTCCGAGACTCCTGGAGCCTCCATCTATTTTATCTGCTTGTCCTGCAGCACAGGTGACTCCCACAGACATCTCAGGGAAATCCCTAACTGTAGCTCAGCCAGCACACTAACAGTCTGGGCTCTGTGTATACAATATTTGGGGGCAGATGTCCACCAGTTCTGCTTCCCTTTGTGAGACATTTGCAGAGACTGATGCCCTGGGAGGCTACAGTGAAAACTTAGGCCAAGAGAACCAGAGGCAAAAAGATTGTAGAAGCTCTATTGCTTCAGGGAGTGTTTTAACACAGAGATCAACCAGAGGGCAGCTTGCCTCACCGTCCACCCCTTCCCAGGAAAGGATCCTGGGAGGGCTGGAAATCACCAGCTTTAACCCTTCCTCCCTCTCCCAACCAAAGTTTTGACTGCAGAGCTCAGCTGCTACAGGCTGCAAGTGAAGGCACTGCCTCCAGGCTCTGATCCTTCCACTGCCTGCCATCTGGGTAAGACAATCTCCCTGGCCTATAGACTCCAGTGAT
>NW_008823954.1:2506367-2515757 GCF_000699105.1 Pygoscelis adeliae | reverse complement strand
AACCCAGAAAGAGCCTAAAGGCAGGAGAGGACAAACAACGGCTGCACTTAATGGGTATCTATGGATGTGCATCGCAAGTAGGAAATTTGGGGAGGGAGGAAGTGCTACCATGTCCCTTCCTTAATATGGACCTTACACAACTGGGGCGTGTAGCTGAACTCAGGAGCTGGGAAGCATTCCTGGGCCCCCACAGTCAAGAAGAGCTAAAAAGATCATGTTTTGAGGGCAAGGAGCTATTCAAAATATCACAGCAATCTCTAATCCCAACTTTCGCTCTCCATTTTCTGAAGCAGGATCATAAGAATAAAACTCGTGAAGAAGAAATGTCAACAAAAGCATTGTCATGGAGGGCAGCCTAGCAAATAGCCCGCAGTGTGTGGGTATCCCACCCGTCTTCACAGAAGGCAGCATAAGGGGTCCCTGTACAAAGTGAACTCTTCACAGAGAGGAAGAGCAGCTGCCTGAAGTCAAGCAGACAAATAGTAAATATAAATAAATAATTCATCAAATAAAATCACAGAGAATTACCTCCCTCCAAAGTGCAAGGTGCACTGTATGGCCTTCTATAACAACTGCAGCTATGGATATCTTCTCGCATACAGATATCAGAGGTATCTGACAAGCAGATGCAACAGAGGGCAAGTGCGACTTTACCTGGAAGAGATGTCCCCTTCACAAGGAGCCAACTCCTAACAACTTCAGCACTCCCTGCAAGAAAACCTTCAGGTGGCCTCAGGCAACAATAAATCATTAAGAAACGTCACTGGTACCCCGCATCTCTCTGCAAGACGCTGCAAGTAACATGCAATCTTTCAAAGCAAGTAAGTTTCCAGCTACCCTCATGACACACTGTGAAATTTTATGAGAAATTTAAACTATTCAGAATTATCAGAGAACTCTATTCATACAGACACTCACTACAGAAAACATTAATGCAGCATGTTGAACCATACTGAAAAGGAAAATAATGCTTTCTAAGTAATAATGAGGACTGCACGTACCAAAGCAAAAGTTGTCTGTACTGAACTAGACCTGTCTGGAGTAAGAGCCAGGTTTGTTGCCTAACTCTTTCAGTGTGAGAACACCTTCATACAGACACTCACTACAGAAAACATTAATGCAGCATGTTGAACCATACTGAAAAGGAAAATAATGCTTTCTAAGTAATAATGAGGACTGCACGTACCAAAGCAAAAGTTGTCTGTACTGAACTAGACCTGTCTGGAGTAAGAGCCAGGTTTGTTGCCTAACTCTTTCAGTGTGAGAACACCTATTGATAAAGACATAGAATCATAGAATCATTAAGGTTGGAAGAGACCTCCAAGATCATCGAGTCCAACCGTCAACCCAACACCACCATGCCCACTAAACCATGTCCCTAAGCACCTCATCTACAGAAGAGACCGACACCCACCTCGCTACAACCTCCTTTCAGGTAGTTGTAGAGAGCAATGAGGTCTCCCCTCAGCCTCCTTTTCTCCAGGCTAAACAACCCCAGCTCCCTCAGCCGCTCCTCATAAGGCTTGTTCTCCAGACCCCTCACCAGCCTCGTTGCCCTTCTCTGGACACGTTCCAACATCTCAACATCCTTCTTGTAGTGAGGGGCCCAAAACTGAACACAGTATTCGAGGTGCGGCCGCACCAGTGCTGAGTACAGGGGCACTATCACTTCCCTGCTCCTGCTGGCCACACTATTTCTGATACAGGCCAGGATGCCGTTGGCCTTCTTGGCCGCCTGGGCACACTGTCGGCTCATGTTCAGCCGGCTGTCGACCAACACCCCCAGGTCCTTTTCCGCCAGGCAGCTTTCCAGCCACTCTTCCCCAAGCCTGTAGCGCTGCATGGGGTTGTTGTGGCCGAAGTGCAGGACCCGGCACTTGGCCTTGTTGAATCTCATACAGTTGGCCTGGGCCCATCGATCCAGCCTGTCCAGGTCCCTCTGCAGAGCCTTCCTACCCTCGAGCAGATCAACACTGCCGCCCAACTTGGTGTCGTCTGCAAACTTACTGAGGGTGCACTCGATCCCCTCATCCAGATCATTGATAAAGATATTAAACAGAACTGGCCCCAATACTGAGCCCTGGGGAACACCGCTCGTGACCGGCCGCCAACTGGATTGAACTCCATTTACCACAACTCTCTGGGCCCGGCCGTCCAGCCAGTTTTTGACCCAGCGCAGAGTACACCTGTCTAAGCCGTGAGCCGCCAGCTTCTCTAGGAGAATGCTGTGGGAGACGGTGTCAAAGGCCTTACTGAAGTCCAGGTAGACCACATCCACAGCCTTTCCCTTGTCCACTAGGCGGGTCACCTGGTCATAGAAGGAGATCAGGTTGGTCAAGCAGGACCTGCCTTCCATAAACCCGTGCTGGCTGGGCCTGATGCCCTGGTTGTCCCGCACCTGCCTTGTGAGCGCCCTCAAGATGATCCGCTCCATGATCTTCCCCGGCACTGAGGTCAGGCTAACAGGCCTGTAGTTCCCCGGATCCTCCTTCCGGCCCTTCTTGTAGATGGGCGTCACATTGGCCAGCCTCCAGTCGTCCGGGACCTCCCCCGTTAACCAGGACTGCTGATAAATGATGGAGAGCGGCTTAGCTAGCTCCTCCGCCAGCTCTCTCAGCACTCTCGGGTGGATCCCATCCGGCCCCATAGACTTGTGAGCATCCAGGTGGCGTAGCATGTCGTTGACCGCTTCCTCTTGGATTATGGGGGGTTCATCCTGCTCGCCATCCCTGTCCTCCAGCTCAGGGGGCCGAGTGCCCTGAGGATAACTGATCTACATTTAGCTTTGATCAAGTGAAGACATTGGATACTGTTCAGCAAAGGAGAAGAGAAGCACTTTGCCAAACTCTACAAGAGATGCATACGTGCTTTGCCTCATTACAAATGGCAGCAAATCACAGAGATGCCATGACACAATGATTTCCACCTGTTCAAAATTAGATCACTACAACCCATCTTTTACCCTGTTTCTAGCCTTACAGAGTGCAGAAAAGCAAATGAGGGCCTTGTCTGAAGCAACTAAACAAGTTCCTAAAGCCAGTATGATCTCCAGATATTCCCATTTCACCATTTTCAGGTAATTGCGATGTTATGCAGATGATGGTGATTGTTTTCTTCATCTGGCTATTTAGTGTTTCTTGAATGTGTTCCCAGGGTCTCTTTAGTGTCATGACATACAAACTTCTAGGAAGAAAGAAATTAACTTCCATTTAATCCTCTTCCTTCGAGTTTTTTTAGAGACAAAGCTGAAGCAAATATTACTGTGACACAGTTTGGATTCAAAACCAACATGATTTCAGAGAATATAAGTCTGCACTAAGGATAAGCTTGTGGTGTAAAACTTGTGGTGTACAAGTTTACATTCATTAAGAATATGGAAGTAATAAAAAAAAAATCCAAGTTTTAGTCCACTGAAAAGGCAATGTCATCCCACAGTGACTCAGGTCACTGCTTCTTCTTGTTTTGACCACGCAGTCAGTGTGTCACCTTCATCGGTCATAAGTAACAAAGAAAGTGATCAACAATGTTTCCTGTTTTGGTAGTCAATGTCCAACACAGACTATGAACACCAAAACTATGAAGCAGAAGATGAGTGACTCCTCCATTCAGCAACATAAATCAATCTGGTGGGCAAATGATTTACAGCCTTGCACATAAAAAATCAGTAAAGTGCCCTTAAGGTGCTCTCTTGACTCTCAGACTGAAGATGCCAGGTGACCTTGCAAGCCTGGGTGCAGACTCTGTTGTATGTCTTCCCACCTCCCCCTGCTCACCACGATGCTTGGAAAGACACAGAGAGCACAGTCTGTGCTCTTGCGGTTACCAAAGCAATAAATCAGGGCAGGGGTCAGTAAAGCAGACAGCAACTAAGACAAAGACACTCCATCATCTAACAGACAAGCCTTACTGGATACACAGGATACAGCTATACAAAACTAAGCAATGACACACAGTTCTGTTAACAAGACCTCACTAATCCTAGCTATCAGATATCCCAGCAGCCCTGGGCACCTGGAGATGGTATAGTGCAGAGATCCATGCAAATGCAGCTCCTTTATATTCAGTGTTCACAGGTCCTTTCTTCTGGTCACTTTTTTTTTTCCCCCCAGTTCTTTTGAGTCTTCTAATGCCTTCCCCTACTTCAGCCCTTGTTTTTCCTGCCTCTTTTCTAAATCCTTACAAAGACACTTTCCTCAGCTTCTTTATCTCCTTCCATCCTGCTTACAAGCTTTGAAATCACACAACAGCAGCTATTCTTTCTGGTTTATTTTGCTGGTCCAGTTCTGGATTACTTAAGCCAACTATTGCAGATGCCAACTACAGGCTGCACTGGCTACGTTAGAACTGCATGTGTAATGATTCCGTGTCTTGATTAACCTAGTATTAGACTTTGCGATACTGCTGTCTCCCTAGCTGTCATTTCAGAACATCAATCTTATTTCTGTAACCATGTCTGAAATTAACATGAAATAAATGTCATGGAACAAAAAAGTCAACACAGCATGTATTTGTCTGACTCATGCAAAGCCCTTAACCTAATTCCCTGAAAAACAAGTGAAACATAAACTCTGATTTCACAGGAGCTTGACTGTGAATGTAAAACAACATGCAAGCAAAAAGGTTGTAATATTTTCAACAAGGCCAAGAAAAGGGAGTGATATGCAATATGTCAATTTTAGGACAGGAAAGCAGAATGACTTTCCAATATCTTATTTTGTTTTTAATAGAAACTTCCCATTCTCTCCAGATTTAGAAATTGTTGTGCTCTTTTCTGAAAGCAGAGTCAAGCTAGACTGTAGAAAAGTATAGGACCAACATTACTACTCCTATGTAAGAAGCTGTGTGAGAGCATGCCAGGAAGCATTCTTGTATTGCCAGCAACTAGCAAGTGTATTCAGCCCTCAGCAAGCATCCTTTGTCAGAGATCTGCAGGCTTCATCACTTGCCAAGAGAAAATTTCAAACTCTATTTTTCCAATTCCTTACCTCCTGCTCACTCATTCACCTTCTCATCCCTCTTTGCACCTCAACTCCCCATCCCCTCTCAACTCTTAGTTCCCTTGCAGACTATTTTGCACCACCTGATCAATCTATTCCACTTCCAGGTTGCCCACACTTCTCTGTCCTCAAGCCTCCTGAATATAACTGAACACTTCCTTGAGAAAGCTTATCAGAAGAAATTCAGTAAATTAGACCTTCTGGTTTTTTTCAGTATTCACTCCTACATTTTTTATCCACATTTTTTGTGACAGTTAGATTTGTGAATAAAATTTTACATTTCTTTCACTTGAAATATATATCTGCTTCTATTTTTGAGCTGAAATTACACTGACCACCTTGAGGATTTCAAAGTATTTCAAGATGTTTGAGGATGACAGTATTGCTCTTAGGAATCTAAAGAGAGATGATGCAGAAATATCCCATGCCAACTTCTGGCTATCCTCCACACCTAGGTTTCCAGGAGTATTATCAGGCTTTCTCGTAGGGATTCAAAAACCTGTTCTACTTCAAATCCTGCACTAATTTCTGTAATCATGGCAGGTGCCAGTGAATTCTCAAACATAGGTGAAATAAATCATAGGGATAAAGAACAAAGGCAAATTCACATATCTGTATGAAAACAAAATTTGACATGAATTCACATGTGAATTCTGAACTAGCAGTCTTTCTTAACTATTGATCTCAATTCTATTCTTTTTTAATGTACTAATACATTTCATAGTTTCTTATTCACTTAATTATACATTTGTTATACACATATTAATTAAACCTTTGGCAAATACACGGAACAATTTGAGGCCAAAATGGGAGAGGCACAGTTGGCCATAAGAATCTCCTGTAGATTCTGCTAAAACAACTTTGATCTATAGCTGTGGCCAGCTCTCTCAGTCAGCAGCCAAAGCTTTAGGTCTTATGGATCCCTAATAGATCAAAACACTTTTGAAGCCTGCAGGTACAGTCTACCTGGATTCCATTAGATCCTTAGAGCTTGCCAAGATTATATACCCAGCAGCTGTAACAATTACTGAATTTATCCAAACTGAAATAGTGTGGTTCTCAGGCAATTGGTCTTTCGCTGGAAAACTGAAGGTGTGTGGGTGCAAAAAGCAGACTAATTAATTCTGTTGAAAATCAGTTTTCTATCAAGTTACCAATACTTTGTTCAAAACAGTAGCAGTACCTCCAACGCTAGCACATAATAACTTTCAAAATTCCTGTTTAGCTTAAACTGACTATTAAATGACTATTGAAGAATAACCCTGTTCACCTCCTGCCTGGCTCCAGACACTTTTCCTTTTACTGCCCTTGGGCTGGCATTACTGTTTGTACTCCTCGCAGTGAGGAGAACTAGGCTAGCAAAGGAAAAATTAGCTTTCAACCAGAGTGGTTCCCTGAAGCAACTCATCACGCAGCCACAGGTATATGAGTGGCACGAGGGAAGTGGTTGGAAGAAGTGGCAGGAGGCAGTGGGAGAAGGAAAACCAGCCCGCTCCTTTCAACAGCAGCCCGTACTTCTGCCAGATTAAAATAGCAGTGTAATGACAGCCTAAACCACTTTGAACAAAGGAGGGAGGCCGCTTTCAGGCACTTTTTTTTTCTTTAAAATTTCCATAGTAGAACATTTGTTTGCTAAAGGGAAAGCATTCAATTATGACAAATTATGGAAAAAACAACACATTAAAAAATCTCCCAGTTATGTCAGAGTAGGAGATCTGAGTGAGTTTAATGAGTTGAAAAGTTTGAAGAGTTATCACAAGACAATCCAGGAAAATAAAAACATTATTTGACAAACAACTTTCCTAAAGGACTCTGACTAATTTACCAATACACTTGAATCTTCTGAGAATATATATTCTGCACTCAAGAGTAAACACTAGCGTACTCTTCATAAAAAATACAGTTGCTGAATGCTTATTTTGCTTGTTAAACTGAATCATAGACTCATAGTTTGGGTTGGAAGGGACTTTTAAAGGTCATCTAGCCCAACACCCCTGCCATGGGCAGGGACATCTTCAACTAGATCAGGTTGTTCAGAGCCCCGTCCAACCTGACCTTGAATGTTTCCAGGGATGGGGCATCTACCACCTCTCTGGGGCAACCTGTGCCAGTGTTTCACCACCCTCATTTCTTCCTTATATCTAGTCTGTATCTACCCCCCTTTAGTTTAAAACCATTACCCCTTGTCCTATTGCAACAGGCCCTGATAAAAAGTTTGCCGCCATCTTTTCTATAAGCCCCCTTTAAGTACTGATAGGCTGCAGTAAGGTCTCCCCGAAGCCTTCTCTTCTCTAGGCTGAACAACCCCAACTCTCTCAGCCTTTCTCCATAGGAGAGGTGTTCCATCCCCCTGATCATTTTCGTGGCCCTCTTCTGGACCTGCTCCAACAGGTCCGTGTCTTTCTTATGCTGAGGGCTCCAGAGCTGGACGCAGTACTCCAGGTGGGGTCTCACCAGAGCAGTGTAGAGGGGCAGAATCACCTCCCTCGACCCCCGCCCTCGACCTGCTGGCCACGCTGCTTTTGATGCAGCCCAGGATACAGCTGGCTTTCTGGGCTGCGAGCGCGCATTGCTGGCTAATCGTATCCTGGGCTGCATCAAAAGAAGCGTGGCCAGCAGGTCAAGGGAAACTGAAACGTAGGAACAGAATTGTTTGAACTTTTATTACTTTTCTTCTACGCTCTATATTCTGTGAAGTGATTTTTCAAAGCTTTTTTATGTTGACTCTATTTTTTCCTTTGCCTTCTAAATAATAAAATAATCCAGATGGCTACTTTCTTAGAATTCAGACTCCAGCGTTCCTTACTCATGTCTACAGTTCTGCCTTTTTCTCTCCTGAATGCATCAATACTAATTGCTAAAATGTAAAAAATAAATTTAAAAAAAAAAAAGCAGGGCAGATTTGCAGTTGAAGAACAGATTTCTCCTTAAGACTAGAAGACTATTCTGAAACACACCTGTATTTAGTTTCCATTTTTTAAAAATGGGAAAAAGGAGATGGTGGAGGGGTGGCAGGAAGACAACATAGCTGCTGCACAAGTGAATACAGCTTAGTGATGCACTGGGACATGTAATTACTTGGATATTTAACTACTTGGAATCTTTTGGGCTACAGGATACTCACATTCATCTGCAGCTCGTAAACGAAATGAAATTGGAATGTCTGTTTGTCTTAGTCTAAATAACACATTTAATCTACAAAAACTACGTTAACTAGACAAAATTAGCTGCCCTGTCCATGGAAAATCCCTGACTAGACTCTCAGGGTGCTGAGGATGAAGACTCCAGGGTGCAGAAAGAGGTCTGTGGAAGTCTGGACTTAAATAGCAGTTTCTATGGATAGTGGTTAAGTTGGATTTCAAAGCCAGAAAGGGAAGGGAATGTAACAGTGGCTAAAGCTACTGATAAGGAAGCTATAAGGATGCAGAAGAAACAGGTTTGGCACTGTGTGGTGGGTCAGGAATGCAAATGAGGTGGAGTTACCAAAACTGGGATTGTTGGGTAGCCCTTGAATAGATACTGCATTCAGGGAATAACGGGTACTGTCAGAACCAGAACAGGAAGATTATGTATCATCTGAGTACCCTTCAGTCTATTCCCAGGTTCTTCATTATACAGAGCAATAAATTAATTCTGTCTCTTTTTTTTTTTTTACATACATTTATATGACTCATTAAAGCAAAAGGTAAAAATTGGCAGCCTGCAGTGTATTATGTCAATACTAAGCCTTTAAAAGTCAGAAGAATTCAATTTACCATACCAAAACTGTCAAATTCCCTTAAACTGACTGACTCCAGCTCTTCTCCCTGTCACCACCTCTTCAAAAATGCAGCCACCTCTCTGTTCCACTATTCCTGGCACCTTTCCAGTGTGCCGAGCTTGACTGAAAGTGAGCACTCCCCTTAGCAGATTTTCCCTGGCTCATTTTCAGAGATATGGCAAGATTTATGTTTTCATGTCAAGACTGTAGAGGTGAATTTTTAAAGAGATAAATATTTATTCAACCCTTCAATGCACTGGAACAAGTATGTATGGATAAAATCTATTTTGCTCAGCCACATATTCACTTTGAGTTCTTTGTGTATGGACAAAAGCCAAACAAAGACTTCCCTACCCAAAAGCCCACAAAATCTGGAAAAAAATAACCGCCATTGACCAGGAGAGGGAGACAAATGAGAACAGCCAAAATCAGGACTGCTGGTGCTCATCCTAAATGAGGCATCATGTATTATAAGGAATTTTTTCAATTTCTGTTTCAAAGAGGGCGGGTGGGACATGCCCGTTACAAAATAATCTGTATTCAGTTGCAATGTAAAATGGTTTTCTGATTGCCTAAATTCCTGAAGGTTTCTACTTTTTTTTTTTTTTTCCCTCTCATCCCTGCAGTTACAGA
>NW_008823954.1:2501926-2506320 GCF_000699105.1 Pygoscelis adeliae | reverse complement strand
CCTGCCTTTTCTAAGGAAATCAGGGAGAGAGACCAAGGGAGCAAGGCAGGCAGGTAGAGCAGAGACTTTCCCTTTGTCAGAGTGGCCTCCCTGAGCCAGAGCCAGGTCTGCCAACATTTGAAAGTTATAAATACAGTATGAAAATGAGGGGATATTTTCAACTCTACTGAAAAATGTGATAATGCAAGTATTTTCTGTTGGCATGAGGGCTGGAGGCAAGGGATGGGGTGGGGGAAGGGGAAGCTGTGCTTTTTATGAAGGGGCTAGTCCCTTTTAGCAGAGACCGTTGTTTGCAGACAGCCTTCTGTGAGATGAGAGTGAGACTTTTTTTTCCTTATTCTCTTAAATCTTCTCTGTTTTAAGGCTAGGTAGGGACTACCTGTTTTGAAAAGCAGCATTCTTCTACTCCTGGAGCAGGGAGTCCTTGAAATGGATACCTAAAATGCAGCATAACTGCAAACCGCCACAGTGTAATGAATTCCACTAAATCCACTTTGTTCAGACCTTACTTGGTAATATGTGTGTGTGTGTGTGTGTGCGCATGTGCATGTTTGTATACGCACATGTATTTCCCCCAAGGTCATTGCTCACTTATTTTAGAGGAAAGCAGTAAATGTGTTTCCTTCAGCAGGCAGTGAGGATGGTGTGTGAACAGCCTTCTGTAAAACACTCTGCAGCTGGTGAAGGGAGTGTGCATGCTGTGGACAGAAAGCTGGAGGGGGGAGAGGTCAACATGCTCGATGGCTGGGCTGCCGCTCAGCAGCAGTCCCAACAAACTAGAAAAACAGGTCAACAGAAACCTCAAGAAGTTCAACAAAATGCGAAATACTGTACCTCGAACAGAACAACCCCATGAATATTTACAGCTTAGGGGATCAAATAGAAAGCAGCTTTCCAAAAAAGGACCTGTGACTCCGTTAGGCAAGAAGTTAAACATGGCTCAGCAGTGCACTTATGCAGAAATCAAGGCCAACTACTGAGCTGCATTAGCCAGAAGCGCAGCCAGCAGGTTCAAGGGAATTGTTATTTCCCTCTGTTGAGCATGTGCGAATTGCACCACTCCAAAGTACTGTGTCCTGGTTTGGGCTCCCCAGTGCTAGAAAGGTATTTGCCAGCTAGAGCAAGCCCAGTGGAGGGCCACAAAGATGGTTTGGGGCCTGAATCAGGTAAGGTAGGAGAAAAGATAGAAAATGCAGGAAATAGTGTTGCAATATTGTAGCAACAATGGAACACCCCATAGGAGGAGAAGGTGATTTCATTTTAGAGAAAAACTGGTTTAATTTACTTACTTAACTTGGTCCCAGTGGTCTTGGCAGGCTTCCTTGCAATTACACTTAAGACGTGATGCCAGCTACCAAGTGCTCCTCAGCTTTTCTGGGTTCATAGCTTTGTGTCAAGATGTTCTGGTAGATGTGTTTTTTGGTTTTGGGTATGGTTGGTGGAGGTTTTTTGATAGCTTTTAGGAGCTGACACTAATTAGTCCCTTCATCTTCCCATCTCTGTGAGTCATTAGGATATACTGACAGTCTTTTGTGTCTGGAGAAGTTGCCTGTAGATGTATCCAGATCTTAATGACCTGCTAATCTAGGTGCCATCAACTTATGCCATTCTATAGACTTTTTTTTCTGCTATTCCTTCTGGTGCCACCACACCCATTCATTCCCCTTAATACCGACTTTAACGTTTCTGTACAGCTCTACAAGACAGCTAGGTTTCTTTAAACTGGAAAGGCAGCCATGGGGGAATCAAATTGCTGTCTTGTACTACCTATTGGTAGTTACAGAGTAAACAGAACTGGACAGTTCTTGGGGAAAATTTTAAGTAAATGAAAGGAAAAAAATCTTCACAGCAATGACGCTCAAATACTGGGGTAAGTTGTCTAGAAAGGATGCAGAATCACTGTCTTTGGAGACATCAAAAATTTGCCTGGGCAATGCTGGGAGCAGCCTGATCAATCTGCAAAACTGGCCTTTTTGGTGGGAAGGGGGCAGGGGAAGATGGCCCCAGATGACCTCCAAAGGTCCTTTCCCATTTAATTTATTCTGTGATTCCGTAACTCTGAGTCTCATACTGGGTGCTGATGCCAAGGTGTTGGCACTGGGGGGCTGCAGGGGTGGCTTCAGTGAGAAAAGGCCACTGTGCCGGACACAGCCAGTTCCAGCTGGCTCCAACAGAGAAGGAAAAGAAGGAGGAGGAGGTGCTCCATGGCAGAGCAGATACTCCCTGCAACCCATGAGGACCTGTGCCAGAGCAGATGAAAAGTGTGAGATGAAATGAGAATCAGAGAGAAACTGCTATGTACTGACCATAACACCCCCCCTTGCCCTACTCTTTTCCTCGCTGAAGGGACTGAGTGTGACCTGCAGTGGTAAGAAGCTGGTAGGACAGGCATCTGGAGAGGAGTGAAGTCAGCCTGGGAAATGGGGAGGAAAGGAGTTTTCCCATGTGTTTTAATGTTTGTTGTTTTGTTTCCCAATACCCAAATCAGTAATTATATATCTATAAATTGGCAATAAATTAAGGTAATTTCCCCAAGGTGAGTCTGTTTGGCCTGCAATGGTAATTGGTAAGTGATCTTCCCAACCTTATCTCGACCCAGGAGCTTCCTCATTCCTGTTCTTCCTATTCCCTCCACCATCCTGCTGTGGATGAGGGGCAAGCGAGCAGCTGGGTGAGAGCTTGACTGCCAGCCAGGGCCAACCCACCACAACTCCTTTTACATGAGGATAGCTGACCAGTTGCATGTGTATGAACTTTTCTTCCTACTTTCCTTGGTGAATCTCTACATTTTGCAAACATTTGCCATAACTTACCAACCAGATGACTTGTGCCTGTTCTCTGTGCCATCCTCAAAATCAATAGGAGTTGTACACATATTTTTACATCCAGATGTGGATGCGAATAGCATGCACCTATGGGAGAAGTCTTTACACCTATAGTGCTTATACTCCTAAGCATGATGAATAATTGGCTTCCAGAGATTCAGGTGGAAGTACACATCACCACATGTGGTTGCCTCACCTTGCTAAGGAGGAGCTGTTCAGAAACAGCTTGACAGTATCAGTGAGACAAATAAACAGCTTGCTACCACAGAGGGGGTTGTTTACTCTGTTGCCACACCCCACTTGCATAGCAGACCTACTCTAGAGTTGGCTGCAGCATTTGCTGGACTCTTTGGTGAGCCAGCTCAGCTCATGAATCTGGCAGAACATTTCTCCTGGAGGATGGGAGTAGCATCTACCACATTAGTGAACTAAATCGTCTCAGTGAGGTGTCTGACAAATACCAGGGCTTAGCACAGGTGAAAGGGGGGGACTCCTTCAGCAGCAGCCAGCTGCTAGGTCTACTCAGCTGAATCATCAAACCAAAGCCAAGGAAGAGAGTGGCAAACATATACCTATACCTCCCCCTTGGGGTTGTGTGAAACATCCCCCTGAGGTGTGTAGGGTTGCTACCTCAATGCCTTCAGAAGCATGGAGATCTGAAAACAGTTTTCACTGAAACTACCAAAAATGCAGCAGAGCTGGCTAAAGCCCAGGCACACATACCGCTCCAGTTAGGCACAAAACCGTGCCTGACAGAACCACTTAGCCATGGAGAATTTGTGTCAGCCACTGGCTCCAAAGAGCAGAGAGGCATCCCACAGCACCCGCTGTCTCCCTTCTGCTCCAGATGCTGCTGGAGGAAATTGCTTCACAGAGGGAAGCCAAACCTTCGGGCAGTATCTTCTCCAAAATGGAGTCAGGCCAGTTTCCTTTAATCTGTAAGGATGGGGGATGGGGTAAAAAAAAAAAAAAAAAAAATGCAGTGTCTTCTGTGGTTATGGGGTAACAAAGCCAGGGTGTGCTTATCTTCCTGGTGACTGTGTGGGGCAGGAGGGAGAGGGTAGCATCCAGTACTGACAGGGTGTGAGTGGCCGGGCCACGACTGGGGAGATGGGCAGGCACAGGGGGGCCTTTCTCTGCTGTGACGGTGGCAGGCAATGGAGCTGCGTTGCTCCTTGCAGGGCTGTGACAAGAAGGGACAGAGCAGCTGGGGTCCCATTCTCCGGGGAAGGCGTATGTGTGCCGGGGGAGCAAGAAGCCAAGTCTGAGCATGGGACAGGCAGGGAAGGAGAGCGGTATCTCCGAGCTGCACACAACTGCGAGGTGGGCAGGGGACTGTGAGGGGCTCAGGTGCTGCCATCTCCGCTGCAGAGAGGTGACTTTGCCCGAAAAGGGCAAAGCTTGTCTTGTGCCCATTTCTTCCCTAAGCGGAGGAAAAAAAATCTGCAAAACATGCAGTATTTCCCTGACTGTGGATGAGAGGGAAATGTGGGTAGGAAGCCAGGGCAGAAAGTCAACATGCCGATTAGATTCAAGAGCAGCAGCAGTGCCCACAGGCGGGGGGCAGTA
>NW_008823954.1:2493090-2501258 GCF_000699105.1 Pygoscelis adeliae | reverse complement strand
CCGCCGCGCACGGCCTGCTGCCGCCCGGTGGAAAACCTGTCACGCAGCGAGAAAACGGGCTGGCCCACCCCGGCGTGTTTTCAGCACGGTGTTGGGAGTCTAGGGGTGTGGGACAGTGCTTGTGCGGTAGCCCTGGGGTGGGAAGCCTTTGGCTTACTGGTCATGCGTGGAGAAAGGAGCTTGGTTTTTCACGGTAACCCTTAAGCGCAGGTTTTTGGACTTACCCAGAATCTCTCTTGAAATGCCTGTCAAACCACACCTGTTTTCTGTGTTCCAGTTGCACTGTATTTGCAAATACATAAATATTACATTTGATCTGCCATGGCAGCATTTGAAGTACAAAGAGGCATGTGAACCCTTTTGTAGAGGAAGCAACAATCTCCCCTGAAATACATCTGCCGTTTTTTTCTCCAGTGGCTGATACAATCTCGTTTATTAAAGTGTCCGTCACTGGAGCACAGAGCCACAGGCTCCTGACTTTCTTTGGGAAATGATTTCACACTTTAATACCTTACCTAGTAGAAGGCACTTCTTTATCCTTCCTCACCCTAAATTACCGTTTTATTACACTGTACTTTCTAGATCAATTTTCAATGGCCACCTACAGCATAGTGAATCGATCAACTCTTGACAAACCATATAGTTTTAACCTGTAGGTTACTTGAGTGGCGATCTGCAATTGCAACAGATGCAATTTCTGATCTTCATGTTCTTTTGTTCTTTCTGTTGCACTGGGCTGGTAACAGCAATGTAAACGTGCCTAGGTGTTTCAGCATAAGGGCTAACTCATATCATCATCATACTGAACAACAAAACAATTGTCTTGTCCCCCTCTCTTTATATTAGATCAGATCTCTCCATGTGTCTTTAATCTCCTCGTAAGCATTTGATCTGCTATTAGTTTGTGTCTTTCATCTCTGCCTCTCTTACTGGGTTCTGTTGTTCTCCAGATAACCCTGATAAATGGAGGATGTTCCCTGTCCATCATCAACAATGTTTTTACTCTTTTTTTTTTGGCCCTCAGGGCGTAACCATATGTCACTTTTTCACCATTAGCACAGCTTTGGGAGAGGTGGGAATGGTGGTGCTCCCTTGTTTAGTTATCTGACCCATTTAGAGAGGGTATTGGTAAAAATGCTTGTGGCTGCACAGATTTTGCCTACAGCAGTATTCTCACAAGTCTTACCAGAAGTGGAGCTGCTCTGATAACTCCAAAGCAGTCACAGGAGATAATCTAGCTCAGGCAAACCTAAAGGTGTAGGAAGAGGTAGGAGCTGTACTTTGTTCTTCAAAAGCCCAAAGCAGTCGGCATATGTCAATATGGACAAATGGTATTTTTGTAAGCACTAAATATGGACAGAGCCACCAGCCCAGATGTGTTCGTGTTTCAGCTCAGTATGCTTAGTACTTGGGGTAAAAAAGATGCATCAGTTGCTCACATCCTTATTTCCTTCCAAGGAGATATGCGAGTAAATATAGCTAGCAGCAGGTATTCTTTCTCCTTGACATGAAAGATAATGAACTAAGAGAGCTACGTAGTGTTTATGTTGGTTGCTACAGTGCAGCCATCTCTGGTTGGTTGAGTAAGCCGGTTGTGCTGCACTCTTCTGATACTCTATTGTCAAAGGATAGGAATGGGTCCCATCCTGTACTGTGGAATTAAAACTACGTTGAAATGCATGGGACAATTTATCCTCCCAGTACTAGCTCTTCTAGATAGGGTTTTTTTTTCTATTATAATAATAAAACGTGTACCTGTGTCCCATCAGACTAAGAAAAAGACAAAAAATCCAACGTTTCTGTTCCTTCAGTTCTGTGGATATTGCATCTTGAAATATTTCTGCAACTGAGAAAGTCAGACCTGATTATCTATGACACCGATGCAGGAACTGTAAACTCTTGTTACAGCCAGATTTTTTTACCCATGCTTACTTGAGAAGTGTGACTTGATGAGCAAGCAGTTTCTTGCAAAGCATGTGTCTCTTAAATATTGGTGAATATGTGTTGCTTCAGTCAGAGTTGCTATGTTAGTTTTGTCATGCTTGGTGTATTGCATTTTTATAAGAAAAAAAGAGTAAGTTTCTAAATTATAAAACAGCATTTTTCTCTCTTCTTTTATCTCAAATGTCTTCCCCAGTGTGTTTATTTGTTATAACATTCTGGTGTTCCAGGGAGACGCTGTAAGAGTGCATGTGAGGTATTACGAGTGAGTCAAACATTAAGCAGATTATTTTAGTCATTTGCATATTTCAGACTCTTGGTTAATACATTGCATGGTAAGCTTATGTTCTTGCACTTTTAAGAAACAACATCATATCGCCTATGTCATAGATCCTTTTACAGGGTAGGCATGAAAAAATTTGTTGACACAAGCATGAGAGTGAGGTTAAGTGAGTTGCAGTGAAGGTCACTGCAAGTCAAGTTGAGTCATGCACAGGACATCGATCATCTGACAGCTAACCCCTAGACTATACTACTCTTCTCAAATTACCGGGGCTTACATTTTTAAATAAAATTGAATTGCCACTCATCTTTCACCTATCTGCAAAGACTAGAATTGAGAATTGCCTGTCTGTAGGAACAACTGAGAATACTACAGGCATCTAAAGCAATGTAGGATGTTCAGTGAAATATTTTGCTTTCGTTGCTTTTATCCACTGTTTCCTAGGCAACAACAAACTTTGAATATGGGTCCTGACATATAAACAAAAGAGGCATACAGTTTTTTTAGCGTAAATACTACATATACAAGCATACTGTAAACAGTTGCTTAGTATAATTGAACACTATAAATGGAATTTGTTGGTTTAGTCCTCAATTTGCCTGATGTTTTTGATGGACTATAAAACTGGAGGACTAACAAGGTGTTCTTCCAGAAGATCTTGGAGCATCTTCTTTCTTGTCACTGGAATGGCTGTTTGAAGCGAATGTCTCAACCAAACTCCGATTTGTGTAATTAGGTTTGGTCAGCTCGCGATTCCTCTTGCCTACCCTAAGCTGTTGTGTTGTGTTATACACCATGTGTGTGCAGAATTACAGAGATACTTTGTTCTGCCCCAGACCTGGCTGAATTTTAACGATGCAGACAGACCTCTTTGGGATAACCAGAGGTGACTATCCCCACACCCATTCTCTCCTTTTTATAGCAGGGGGAAAAAAGCAAAGTGCCTATGTCCACCCTCTCAGAAGGTCTGCCTCCCTCAGTCTCCCATTTTGCTTCTCTGCTGACTGTCAAGACAGATTATGTGAAAACTCAAGAGATACTTAGCCACACAAAAGTAGCAGATATGTTGATAGCAGGATGTTAAGATGTATGAAGCCCTTTCAAATTACCAGTCAAACCCACCTAAGGCTAACCTACCTAACGTGAGTTGCTTTCCTCAGACATATTCTAGGGGCTATATTTTTCTTGTACTTCAGGGTAGAAACATCTTCTGGTCTTATGCCTCAAAATGCACCTTATTGGTAGAAAATAAGATCAAAATATGCAACAGCAAGGTACAAACAAAAGTGTGTAGTTAAGTTTTGCATAACAGTGATGGAACTAAGATTCTGAGGGAGCCATAGAGAAAATGGAGTTAAGGCAGGGAAGTTTGATACCTACACTTTATACCTGAGCATACCTGGACACAAATACCAAAAGGAAGAAATGAAGAAGTAAAGCCACCAGACGTTGTACAGGTATATACCTTACCATGGTTTCAGCTAATGCAAATTTTGACTTTAAAAGTCAATTCATTGTCATTCTTCTCCACACAGCTGTGCACATGCATGCAGCTTCTCCCCTCGCACCCTCCCCAAGACAAAAACACCTTTTAGATGTGGATGTTGGGTGTAATACTGCTTTGTGTTGAGAGAGAGGATTAGTTCAGGAGTGTGTGTGGAAGGCTGCGGAAATATTTAAGATCATTGTACTCTCAAAAAAATTCTTCAGGACTAATAGCAGGGATGAAAGAATGGAAGTTGAAAATGGCTTTTTAAGGAATCCACTGAACTCAGACCTGAAGATCCACACACTGGATGTGTCTGCCAACAAATCTATACCTATAACATGGGAAGCAATTAATAACAAAATCTTATTTTTTCTGGAAAATAGGGGTTGTATTTGTATGGGTGATTCTATCTTATAGGAAGCACCACCTATTATTAAAGTTGACTGCACTTCCTATGGTAAACACATTTCCAATTGCAAAAACTTTCACAAAATATTAACCAGTCAGGCTAAAACTTTCTGGCCATATGTCTGGTGTTTGTATTTCATTTGATTACATTTTAATGTATTTGGAAAACTGCAGTCAAAAACATTCCTCTATTTCCAAGAAATAGGAAAAAGAAGAGTCTGTTTTCCTCTGTTAAGAAATTCTGATGTCCTTTACATTAGGAAGCTCCAGAGTAACTTGGCACTTTGGAGAGAAATGGCCTTTATGCTGGAGATGTGCTTTTTGCTGTTCCTGTGAAGCTCTGCATACATTTGGCAAGTTAAAGCCCTTTTATAAAACATAGGATGTTCATGCTTTCAGCAGGCATCCTAATTTTTTCAGCATCATGAGCACCATAATCCCATCGAGCTCTCACTCTGAACAAAGATCCCACTGTGCTACGCTCTGCACGGACACAGCTCCAAGGCAGTCCTTGCCTCAGAAATGTGCTGATCAGGATGCACAGAGCAGGACAGCAGATGGGTATAGGCAGGCTGGTAAAGGAGTTAAGGAGTAGGGAGTTAATGAACTGCTACTGATCAGTGAGATAAATAGTGGTCTCAGCACACCAATATAATAACCACTGTCACATTTCTTGCAGCCACATCAGGCATACTACAGCCGAGGACTGAGCATGGTCTTTAGTTGTAGCTCTGACGCGTTTGTGGGCTGGACTATGGCCAGACAACAGGACTAAAACCAAAATGCCTGTCTCTCTCACTCTCTACCCCATTGATGCCCAAGCAGTGTAAAGAGGGGACCTAATTTAAATGGAAAAAGAGTAGGAACTAGATATGGGAGGTAGAAAGTCATGTGAGGCATGGGTATCCCAGGGGTAGAACTTGGAGAGCAGAAAGAAAGAGAAAACAGAAACAGAGGCTGTGATTTAATACGGAACTACAGGAGACTGGCTGGTCAAGAAAATTAGGTGGAAAATTGAGGAAGAAGTGGAGTCTGGGGGTTGTTGAGCTGTTGGGCCTAGCCTTGCAGAGGGATAATATATGCTATGAAAGTAAAAGGGGTATTAAATCATCTGTATTGGATCTTGAAGGAGACTGGAACTGTCTTGGGAGGAAAATGGTGGAAATCTGCATGAGCGGGGCAAGAAAGTATGGGCTAGAAATAGAGGTAAGAGAGAGTAAGGATTTGGGAGTCAACGTGGAAAGACTGAAGCAGACAGGGTCAGTTTCAAGGGAAACAGGCAGAGGAGCTTAAGAAGAGCTACTCGATTTCCATTTCAGGTCTGGAATAAAATTCCTGACTTCTCAATCTCCCCAGTCCTCAGACGTAAGCAAGTAGTAGCGAAATCCACTCGCAAGGGCATGGCATTCTGCATAGCGGATGAAAACATGCTACCTCAGTTATTTCTCTGCTAGCACAAGTCACAAAAGTCTGTAAGTCGGTCTTGTCTAGGACTGAAGGGTCAAGCTGACATCGTGATTGAGTTGCTAGGGAAGAATAAGAGAATAGGTCAACTTTTCTTCATTTTCTGTTAAAAATTAGTGATAAAAATCCTTGTTTAAACCATTGTCAAGGCTGCAAAATCAAGTATTCATTCCAAAAATAACAGAATGAAGGTTGCCTGCACAACTCCAGTTTATCCCATGCTTCCTTCCAGTAAGCGTTACGGTCATTCACAAGATCTTTGCTATATGCAGTGTACAGTGTTGTAGGAATGAATCAAGATTATAAAATAAAGGAAGCATCCACAGAACCTCTGCATTTATTGCTGGAGATAGAAGTTGTGTAGATCACCATTGTAGTCTGAGTATTGCTCACGTTTTTTAACAGTTTACACCTCTGAGAAGTCTCTAGATTTTTTAAGTTGGGCCTTGGCTAATAGCTTTTGTTGGTTTTAATTGTAAACAAGCCTGATTCATGCTTTTGGTGTTTGGTCTCAGCTTTTAACTTCCTGGTGATACAAAGAAATGTGGTCTCTTTGATGGTTCTTTTCTTTATGACATCTGAACAGTATGTTGTCCTCTCTTTGGGAACATACTGATCCTGGCTGGTCACCACTTGTTTGACATTTTCTTTGCTTCCTCCATCTTCTTAAGCATTCAACAAGGTTTCCTCATTTTTGTTATGCATACAAAATAAACTAAATTCTTTGTTGTTGTAGCATTTAGGAAATGCTTTGTGTCTTAGTGTTGAGGATTAAAATACACACAATAGGATATATTTCTAGGATGAGTAATTGCTTATCTGTGTTATTCTGTTCTCTTCATTTTCTATTGCAATTTATAGATAAAAACCTATGTTAAAACTTTACATGTAATTCTTTCATTCTAGTTTAGCTTTCTTTAACAGCTAGGGAAGAAAGATTTTCACTTATTCACTTACTTCAGCGAATTCTAATTACCTCTCACTGGAACGGGGAGTGTAAAGTCCTTCAGGATAAGGGAGACCAGAAGTAGTCTGGCTTTAGAGCAATTTTACTGTTGCTCTAAAATTCTCCAAATCTTTGAGAGCAAGAGAGATTGCTCTCCACTTTGGGTTCCTGACCACAGCAATGAGAACCTTGGCAAATAATATATTCAGAGAATAAAATGCTTTCTTCTCCCCTCCTGGTAAGTCAAACAGAAAAACAAAAAAAAACCAGATGAATTAATTTTGCTTAGAGCATTTCAAAATACTTTCCAGCTGAGATTAAACATGGAAAATTCTCAAGGCTTAATGTGGAAAGCTTAAACACACAAATACTTCAAAAAGTCCCACGTACAAAAAGTTGTTATAATTAGAATGATTTTGAGCCCTCAATTATGACGCACTAGCAAGTGTCTGCTATAATACAAGTAATCATAATTAATGAACAATGGAGACTTGCAAGAAATAAATTTTAAAGGTAAGGGTTTGGGTTTTTTCTTCAGAGGTCCCATGCTGTAAAACTCCCATTAATGTTTTCTGAGTCATGGTCATTGACAAGAGGATAGAGTTATTGGGGAGGCTTAGGGGATCAGTAGTCTCTTCTTTAACCGTCTAGCCTGCAGCTGGTATTGGCTGGTGGTCTCTATTAGTTACCTGAGAGGGGGGAACCTGAGCTGCTGCACAAGCACCTAATTCATTCACATCATGGCCACATCCAGCCCTGAGCACCTCTGAAAAACTGCTTGAAGAAGGTCAGAGAAGAATCAAGAACTCTGTCTCTGTAGATTTCCCAATGAAGAGTTTACATTAGCAAGGTATTACGCATTTCCATAATTTTAAATGGCAGCATGGTCATGAATGCAAGTTTTTACAGTCTTCAGTATTTTGGTGACTCAGAACTTGATGAGAAGAGGGAAGGAAGAAGAGAACAGGAAAGTGAAACTATCATTAGACTCTTTTCTTGCAGAGTGTAAATGTCAAATTAGAAGAATGAAGGACAGGTCTCATGAGAGAGCACCAGAAGAGAAGCAATTATGGTGAAGAGAATGGGAAGAGAGAACGGGTTGGGAAAGTTACACAAGGCATAGGAGGAAAGGGGAAAGCATTGCAGATTGAAGAAGGACATAAAGTGATGAAGGGAGGTTGCCAGAGGAAAGGAATAAAACGTGGAGGAGAGCAAATGAAGAGTAAAATAAACACACACATAAAAAAGTAGGAACTAATGAACAAGTAGATTTGCATCCTTCCTTCCAGAAATCCTTTGGAGGTCAAAATATCTCCATGGACCTTAGTAAAAGGTCTATTTTTTTCTCCCATATTTATCTTCTAAATGATATAAAGTCTTGTTTGGTATAGTGTAGCTTAGACTTCATATGCAGCACAAAAAATGATGTACCTTGGTACAGCAGTGCAGACTATGGCTTATAAACATCCATGTTTAGAATCATAGAATCATTAAGGTTGGAAAAGACCTCCAAGATCATCGAGTCCAACTGTCAACCCAACACCACCATGCCCACTAAACCATGTCCCTAAGCGCCGCATCTACACGTCTTTTAAATACTTCCAGGGATGGTGACTCAACCACTTCCCTGGGCAGCC
>NW_008823954.1:2486819-2491173 GCF_000699105.1 Pygoscelis adeliae | reverse complement strand
TAACGACAGCGGCCAGATTGCGTTCTAGCTGGGCTTTTGCCTTTCTCATTTCCTCTCTGCATGACCTAACGAGATCCCTGTACTCTTCTTGAGTCGCCTGCCCCTTCTTCCACAAGCGGTAAACTCTCCTTTTTTTCCTGAGTCCCAGCAAGAGCTCCCCATTCAGCCAGGACGGTCATCTTCCCTGCCCGTTCTTCTTACGGCGTATGGGGACAGGCTGCTCCTGCGCCTTTAAGACCTCCTTCTTGAAGAATGTCCAGCCTTCCTGGACCCATTGTCCTTCAGGACTGTCTCCCAAGGGACTCTCTCAACCAGTGTCCTGAACAGGCCAAAGTCCGCCCTCCGGAAGTCCATGGTTGCAGTTTTGCTGGCCCCCCTCCTTACTTCACTGAGAACCGAGAATTCTATCATTTCATGGTCGCTAAGCCAAAGACGGCCTCTGACCACCACATCTCCCACCAGTCCTTCTCTGTTTGTAAACAGCAGGTCGAGCGAGGCACCTCCTCCTTTACAGTTCTTTGAGCTATGAGATGACCGAGTAATTGTGATTCATCTAGTCTTTAGAAGTTATTGGGCTTTGCCTCAGAGCAGGGATAAGGTTATTGATGTGATATTCCTGGAGGAATTTTTTTAATGACATTCATTGATTCGACAACAGCATTTGTCTGAATTACAGTTTTTATAAAGGCAGTTTTCTGATTTTTGTAGTTTACCCATGGGTGGTGGCGGCGGGTGTTTTAATGAATGTGCTCTGTAATACTTCTTTTCCTGAACTGGACTAAGAAACTTTCAGCAGTAATTTTCCATTAGGGTGGAAGAGTATCTCCCTTCAATTAAGCAACAACTACCTTGTTTCAGCTAACATGAGAAAAGTTTGTGCTCCTTTATAGTGCCAGAGAATGGCCTCCTTCACCAAACATATGCATGTATTGGCAAACAAAACAGGCAAATATCAGACCTGTATGGGAGAAATATATTTTGCTGGTGGTTTTCTAAGGAAGTGTCTCCTGTTATTAGGTTCCTGCTGCTTTCAGGCGGCGATATTATTGTGTACAGTTTTTCTGAGAAGTGGAATTGATCAAAGAGCCTCCTGCTTCCGCTGTCATTTTTAACCTACTAAAAGTAATTCACAGTTCCCCTAGTCTGAGCAATAACTTGGGTAATTATATAAGATATTCTACCAGTTCTGGATCATACATTGCCCCATATTTATATTGTGTATCCCTTGGCTAGAAATAAGGAATATATGTGCTTAAATGTCATGGATTTCACATGCATATTTTTTAACAGTGCCTCTTATCACAGCAATGTATGTGTTAAAACTAGTTATTTCTTGGTTTTCTCTCATTGTGAGCTCTTTTTCTTTAATGCTGGGGTTTCACAAAAGCATTCAGTGTTTGATAGCATAGAGACTATGCTTCTTCTCCAAATGTCAGCAGAAGTGTGTAAAAACCTGTTTCCTAGGATGAGAGAAAAAATGCTGAAAACTGATGAGACGCTGCAGCAGAACTTGAAATAGCACTAATTTATGTCTAGCTGATGGGTGTGTATCATAGTTCCAATGTTTTCTTAATGTAATTTGAGCAGGACACATATTTTCAAGCAAACTGCACATCCATATGTAAAATGAAAAGGCTGAAGCACTTTGAAGTCTTACCGTGAAATGCTCAATGCAATCAGGACTATGAAACCAGTGAAATATAATGAAAAGTGTTTATCTTCCTTTACGCTTACATTAGGATTGCTAAAAAAGGGGGGAGGCAGGAGGAGAGAGAATTTTTCTCATTGTTCATTCAAATAACTCACATGTGAACAATAGTGCTCTAACCAAAAGCCTCTGTCTGGAATGGAAATCCTCTCCCACACCCTTCCAGGCTGACCTTCCCTCCCCCCATCTACCATAGCTCATATTTCAGAGCTGAGCTGGTCGCCAGCAGACTGTAAGCTGCCAGGAGGAACGCATTATTTGCTCAAAAGAAAAGCAGAGGCGCAACCGTTAACTGCCCCCCATGCCCCACTCCCTACAGAACTAGACATGTTTCTACATAAGAAGTGAACTCGCTATTCCTCATAGGTACAGCAAATCTCATAAAAACCATCACGTGTGCCCACCTACACGAGGGCTTTATCATGATCAAGAGGCTGCATCTCCTCCCAGAAAGCTAAGTAGGTCATGGCAGCTGACCTGTCCCTGTGTTCTCATGTGATCGAGTCCTAGAGCCAAATCCAGATTGTTGTTCTCATGTGATTTAGGCAATCTGCTCACATCTGGTAGGCAAAGAAGACATGGATCAATAAAAGCAAAGTTTATAAAAGGACATCAAGATTATGCTGTTGCCCTTGGGCATAGGACATTTAACAGCAGGTCTTGCCTCTACTAAGAAATGTTTCTTAAGATAGTTACATGTTTGTACCTGCAGACTCTGCAATTGGACATGCATCAGTAGTTGAGTCTCTTTTGCCCATCCTCTGAAGAAAAACAAATTGGCAGCAGTGCCCCTTGCACTATAGTTGCATCCATTCTTAGAATTTTTGGCTCTGTGGCTCCGTCAGTCATGGAGGCTGGGAGGGCTGAATTTTCTTTAGCTTTGACAGTCAAACTTTAAGAAATTAGGAAGAACAGTGTAAAAATCTTAAATTAAAAATGCTCCAATTTTACAAAAGTTTTATAAAAGCCAAGAATATTTTTGCTTTTCTTTTCCTCCATCTTTTTTTTTTGCAATAAATATTCACTCATTACTAATCATCAACCGTAATTACAGCATCTGTGTCAATGTGTGCACACTGTGCTTGGAATATATTTTGATTCCCAGATAGGTTTTACTTTTAACTGCAGGAGGACCTTTCTGTGGAATTAGGTGTGATGAGGTAAGGGAAATTACAGAGAAAAATGGCTGGACATAGTGAGATGATGGCAATATAACAAACTAAACATTAAACATTCATAAATAGATGAAGTAATTAAGCTCAATGGCATTGGCTCCTATACAGGAATTTTTATTCAAATAACCATTCAAGTATGTTTTTTTCCCCTGAAATATTCATATTTGTCCAATAAACATTCTTTATATCATGTCAACATGGAAAGTGTGGAATGGAGAGAGCTCTCCCTACCAAAGCTAGGCATTTTAGGGTGACACAGCAAAAAAAAAAAAGGTCAAGGGCTGTCTGTATAAATGAAATGTGAAACAAGCTGGGTTGTGAATTTAAGAGCACAACAGCTATTCTCACCCCTTCTTAACTAACATGAAAAGCAGTCATTCTATTTCAATTTTCTATGTTATATTGGCAGGTAGACAAGCTCTCAAAAATATGTTTGTTTGATCTGCTGAGGCTGGGAGGTGGCACTGACACTGAATATTCTCAGGTACATCAACCCAAAGACATTTGTGACTCAATACTTCTGGACCCAGGCCTTGTCGACATGTGTCGAAGTTAATGTGAGTTGGGGGAGGCAATGAATTTAAAAGTGCAGTGGCTGCTCTGAAATAACTGTGCATGGATATTCCTTATTCAGAACAAAAGTATCCACACATGGACTTAATCAGGAAAAGCTTCATGTGTAAATGAGTCTTAATAAAGTATTTACTTAGAATCTAAGTGACAAAATCTGACAGTCAAAGGCCAGTTGTTTATTCATTCCACTTAGAAGCTATAAAGCTGAATCTAAGCAAGGCTTTTGGATAAGAAGCTGGACCAGACTGTCCCTCAGCTCAGTTAGAGCATTAGGTGGGCAAGGTCTGAGAGGAGGTCTGCAAGCCATCTTTCTTTTTTTCCCCTGCCTCTGGACCCAGCTTAAAGCCAGACCTATCCGTTTTGTGACTGAAAGAGGTCTGAGGGTACAGTTAACCATGGAGGAGTGATCTTCTAGGCATCAAATAGCCAGAGATCCTGGAGCACAGTTCACACATGTCAACAAGGCCTGGGCCCAGAAGTATTGAGTCACAAATGTCTTTGGCTTGATGTACCTGAGAATATTCAGTGTCAGTGCCACCTCCCAGCCTCAGCAGATCAAAAGTTTTAGAGAGGACACAAGTTTGGGCTTGTGTGTACAGGTTTCCCATTGCCTTTTTCTTTTTTGCTCTTTATTGTTAGAAGGAGGGACTCTCCCCAGCACGTGGGGAGGGACAATCCCATGCCCAGATCATTGTATGGGAAGGCATACAGAGGAACCTTCTAACTCTTGTGTGCCTTGTCTTTTTTCCAGGTGGGCAAGAAGACATTGTCAGTTCACAGTTGCCAGGAAGTGATGGCTACTGTGCCGGAAATGCTGACAGCTCCGGGGGTGTTGTGTCTGGGCCAGCTAAACCTGTTAAACAAGTATAGCAGCTCCCACACATTACCATGCTTGAGA
>NW_008823954.1:2478034-2486758 GCF_000699105.1 Pygoscelis adeliae | reverse complement strand
GCACAGTGCTGTTTGAGGCCTGTCCCTCCAAAAGTGCATGGCAGAAGTCATTAAATTTTGTTTCTGATTTCAGGTTTCAATGCCAAGGGATGCGGGGAGTGGTTCCTTATCAATAGAAATGCCTCTAACCACTCCTTGTGGCTTAAGCTCTTGCCATCTCATATTTTAAATGAAACTACATTACTATTACAGCTACCAATGAAGGAATGGGTTGAATGCATAGAACTTCATTCACTGGTACCAGCAGCCAGCTCAGCTGAACATGGACCTTGTGTTTACAAGCTCTTGAAAGAGGCTTCACCTTCCTCAAAGCAGTCCTGCCCAGATGCCTTCTGAGACCAGCTGCTGCCCTCCCCCACATGAGGTGACTGGTGCTGGAGTGTGAAACCTTTGACTCATACACCGCCTTTTCCTGCCAGGATGACTAATATTGTCTGCATGCTAGTGCCATTGAAACAGTTGTTAGGAAAACAATACAGTTGCTGGTGACCAGACCCATGTGCAAGGCAGGTGTGGTGGGCCCGGCGCAGAACTCTTCAGGACTTCAAAAGCTCATCTGACACAGCTTCTCCCAGTGCTCCCACAAACAGCCAGCCCTTCAGCAGGTGACTCAAAGCAGCCCTTCCAAATACTGTTTTCTCAGCATTAGATCCTGACCCTCAAGATGTTTATTCTTCCTATTGCTTCTCCCTCGGTAACCCAATTTATCCCTCCTCAGTGGATCAGTACAACTGTGTGTGGAACTGCACTGTTAATTAGGTCATTGGAGGGGGGGGGGGGAACCTAACCTATTTTTCTCCCTGTAAAGTTACATTTCAAACTGATAATTTCTGTGATCTGGTGTGAAGTACGTGTCCATAAAGGGAGTGGCAGACAGCTCGTGGTAAGAGTAAGGAGCTACCTTTGTGGCCCTATTAAGCTGACTTCAGCCCCAAAGCCAATCTGTGGTGTGATGGTACAGCTGGTGGTGTCCTCCCCCTCCAGTTTAGTGTTAATAATATTAGAATAAGGTACTTTTTCCTGCAGGTGTTTTTGAAAAAGAACCACCTGCCTTGGATAGATCCCTGACAGTGAAAGTCTTTGTCTATCCTCAGAAGAGGTGAGGTGTGCATAGGAGCATGTGAACTTTTACACCCACTCTAGTTCATTCTTCCCCTTGTGGTTCTTCTCTGAGCCCACGGGACCACTACTAAAGCAAAAAGCAATTTAGTTCCCGTGCTTTTGCTGTAATAGGCCTTCTAGCAGAGATTGCCAACGCAAGGACTGATTAGTGCCCTGTGAAGTAGAGGGATATGAACACCAATTCCTCAGAAAATAACCGTCAGCTCATGTTGCACAGGCTGCTGAAAGCCACCAAACAAATGAATCCGTTTCAGTCACTCCTAGCCTGAGAACAGTTGGAAAAATCTGAGTGACAGATTTTGTTTTATTGATACTTTTAGTGTAGTTTTTTAACACCTGTGAAATGCTTATCCTGCCTTTTCACAGTAAGAGCATGAGAAAGTTTTACCTCTTGCTGTTCATCCTCCTTCATGCTCTATTTGTTCTTCTTAGCCAGCTGAGTCCCATTTCCTCCCTGTGCTGTTCTTCAACACCTTTCCTCCCTTCCCCCACATCTTAGTTACCATATATTTGCCTCTAGGTTTTTTTTCTGTTCCTGTCAAAAATAATAGTAAAAAAAAAAAACAAAAATGCCCAAATTTTGACAACATTGAAAAAAGTATGTAATTTCATTTGCCAACCCATAGTCCCCAGAGAGAAAATCATCTTGCCTATAAGACAGAAAAACACTTTGACAGAAACAAAGCAAAAGTTGGGGTCTAGCAAGATGTTTCTCTGGGCATTCTACAGCAAGGAAGGCATTACTTTGGTAGATTAGAGTGGTTTAATCTAGTATGCTGTTTCCTATAATAATCACTGTTAATTGCTCCAGGGGAAGGTACAAGATGCAGTCTAATTCACACAGAAGTCTCTTTTAGCATTTCCCATCCTCCCCACAGAGCTTGTCTTCACTTTATCTCAAGTTAACTAATGGCCATTTAACTTGAGGCACCTGATATTTGTAAAGGTTAATGCGCACGCTCTTCACACAACCGATCCAGGCTCTAAAAGTTTATTCTTTAACCTAAGACTGTATCTTCATAGATAAAAAGGGGTTGTGCGTGCGTGTATTCATAAAATTTCTCACTGTGACACTCTAGTGGAGACAAACACATGGACAATATCTACTTCACTACAGCTAGACAACGTCAGCATTATGCTCTAATACAGTCTTTCCACTCAGGCTAGTTGTAGCATAATAAAAACTGACTTTCCTGGGATTTCCTAGCAAGATGGTTACTAAAAAGGGAAAAAACTGTAATTCTGTCTGTAAAAACCACAGGCTGCTACTTGCTTTTCCTTGGAATCTGTTCAGGGTTTTTTTTCTTCCTTTTTCTCTTATTTAAATGTCATTCTTGAATGATGACTCATGGCAGGAAACAGAGCTGCCTTGTGTCCTTGTGCAAGAGCCAGAAGGCATAGGTAGGTCAACAGAGCATGTACAGAATGTCCTGCAAACTTGAAGGCAATGCACTCCACATTCTAAGTGCTTACACTCACAAGCATTCATCAGTGCTAAAAGTATTGGTGAAACACTGTGTCCTGAAAAAAAAAGGGAAATCCAGTGACAAAGAATGGCATTTGCTAGGAAAGATCTGGAGCCATCGTTTTTGAGAAATAAGCTACTTTGTTTCTGATTACTGTTTGCTAAGTTGTCTAGAGGTGCAGAAACTAGAGAGCACCATGAAGTTTAGATCATGTGCAAATTCTGATTAAAAATAAATGTTAAAACTGGGTGGTGACCCAAATAACTTTTTCCACTGTCCAGCTGTTTCTGTTGCCTTGTACGCCTTCACTGTATGACAGATAATTATCTCTGATTCATAGAGAGTTACAACCTGTATGTGTTGAGAGGTTCTGTCCAGACACTAGTCAGAAGCATCTTCCAACAGTATCAGCCATGATTCACGTGGAAAAGAACATGGAGCCTAACCATGAGGATAAAAAAA
Source organism: Pygoscelis adeliae (assembly GCF_000699105.1). NCBI lineage: Eukaryota > Metazoa > Chordata > Aves > Sphenisciformes > Spheniscidae > Pygoscelis > Pygoscelis adeliae. Next base: position 2,483,708 of record NW_008823954.1, on the reverse strand, counting down.
AGTTTAAGATTTATTCAGATCTGTAGAGCCCCACCAATATAATCTGGTTTGCCGTTTCACTTCCAAAAAGCCCCAACATCCACTTCATGCTACAAGCCATGCACGGGGAAATTAAATAGACTTCTGAGGACTTTTACAGATAGCTGACATTGGGCTAATGTAAAGCTGGTTACTACTTTAAAACAACACAGAAAAATTGACATCTATGCAGCCAATCTCAAAATAATTTTTCCCAAGTACTACTCCTATATATGATTCTACTACGATGTGAGTTATTGCAGCTTTTTACAAATTTTCCTGTTTCTCAAATTGTCTTTCCATCAGTACAATAGCAGGAAAATACAAATTAGGGAAGCTGTGATTCTGACTGTGCGTAAAATGGTAAGTTCACAAGTTCAAAATGTATAAATTTCCCTGCCAGTAATCTCTCTCAGTTGAGCTGGGAATAAATATAATACCACTTAATTATGGTGATCTTATGCTTTACCCTCCCAGCTCTTTAAGCTCTCCTGGGGCCGTTGAGGAAAAATTCTACCCTACTATGTATTCATCCCTGCAGTGCCAGCATATTTAGCTACCCTGGAACTGTGAACACTGGTTGTCAGAAATGATTTCTAATCAGAGGGAAATATGTTTTTAAACAATCCTTACGCTGCAAGGAACCAAAATCTTATCTGCCCTTCCTCTCATCAACAAAACTACAAAATATTGCTGGATAAATTTTGGACCTTGAATTTTTCCACAGTGAGACAAGATGGAAGGCCATCCTGTAACTCTGGAGGGCCGACATTGCCATGATGGGAAGCATATATGTGCATGTGTGTGTATGCACATATGGCTCATGTGGAGTATGAGACTGAACAGAGGATGGAGAGATGGAGCTTCTTGTTTTCCCCAGAAAAATCAGCAGTTTTGTAGCTGTTGTGCTTCAGCCTACAGGAATAAAGGAAGTAAAGTTGGAAACACTGGGACAAGATGAAGTCTGACTTAACTTCACTCTTTTATATGTCAGTCACAGAGAGAGAAAGGTCCAGATGAAAATAATGATGCAGGTTCTTGTTTGACATATTCAATATATTCCCCTTGCAGCAGCATTGAAAATGTGCCTTTGTTAGAAAATGCCAGTTATCAAATGCACACAATGTCCCTGGGAAACATAAGAAACATCCAAAGGTCAGGAGACCTCAATTTAAGGCTGCAGATTTTACCTCTCTCGTCTAAGGGGATAGGACTTTTGCTTCAGACTGGAGAGAAGTCACACAGAGAGGGGTCTGAAGAGGGTCAAATGAACTACGCAGAGGCTGAAGTGAGCTCTGTACTGCAAAGAAAAGGTTTCAGCTGGAGTCCTTGGAGAAAATTATCCGTCTCAGCTCTTTTGGCTTCACCCAGTTAGGCTTCTTCTTGTTCATCAGCCCTGTCAAGGAGAGGCATCAGATCAGTGAATTCCTTTCAGCTGCGTCTTTCTCTTACCCCAGCCTCAGCCTCTGCGGGTTGTGCTTGTGCAGGATAGGGAACAGATTTCATTGCACTGTGTGAAGGAAAGGGCTTCCATCTGTTTTTTATACTGTAAATTCTGAATTCTATGTAATTACTTTAGTGCAGGCTTTAAAATAGATCCCTATAGCTTTGCAATAGATTTCAACTGCTAAGCACCATTTCTCCCATGCTGTTAGTTAGCCACTGAATTTGCATTAGCAGGGTATCTCAGCCAAGGACATCTTGAAATTGTAGCATGATGCTACTTGTCATGCTCTAGTGCTGTGTGAACACGAGCTGTTCGGATTTGGCATTGCCAGCTGAGGACCTGAGCATGCTAGAAAATTGTGTAGGTTTTGGTTTTGACAATTTCTTCCTTGTCCTGATAGGTAATCTCCATTGGTTAGTCTCCTGACTGCCTTCAAATACTGTTAACAGTTCGGGAACAAATATGTCCCCCAGCATTCAGCCACAATAACACAAATTTCTTCCCTTCAGGCCTCTGCTGACAGCACAGAAAAAACAATGTTGGGGAAACAAAAGGCAAGAGGTTTGAACCCTCGATGTTCAAGAATGGATATAATTTTATTTTCTTCAGAATTCTCCATATTTAGGAGAAGCTCATCATAACACCATTTCCATCAGAAAAATAAATAAAATAAATTCTTTACGCTGTGAATCTGCCAGCCAGTGTTCCAGATCCTGGGTTTTTTTAAATATTTAAGATCACAAAATAGTCTGATTTTAAACTTATCCATAATAAGTTTAAATAGCAGTTCGTTGTTAAAGGCAGATATTCCAAATAACTAAAGCTATGCAAAGTACCTGAATACATGGCCAGATCATCAGGTTCTCAGGATGCTGGACACTGAGTGACTTTGGAACTGTGGCCAGTTGTGATCAGAAGTAATTATCATCAGAGAGTTGTTTCCTACCCTGTGCGAAACAAGTTAGGGACTGTAGTTTCTAATAGTTAGATGACTGCCTCCCACTAACCACTAGTGTAGTTATGAGTTTTTAACTGGCTGAATTGAAACCAAGAGTCAAAAGGCTTAAACTCTTTCCTGTTGTCAGAAACTGGGAGTTTGCAGTACTAATAGTTGTTTTTCTTCAGTGTACAAACACAGGGACACAATATATATGGCAACTTAGATTTCAGCATACTACCCACTTCCTATGGATGAAAGTGTCAGCTTTTTACAGATCTTGTGGAAAGTAAAGGAGTTGCTTGGCTACAAACTGATCATCTCAGACACCAAGGTCAGTGAAGGAGGAGGGGGAGGAGGTGCTCCAGGCGCTGGAGCAGAAATTCCCCTGCAGCCCATGGTGAAGACCATGGTGAGGCAGGCTGTCCCCCTGCAGCCCGTGGAGATCCACGGTGGAGCAGATATCCACCTGCAGCCCATGGAGGACCCCACACCAGAGCAGGTGGATGCCCAAAGGAGGCTGTGACCCTGTGGAGAGCCCGCACTGGAACAGACTCCTGGCAGGACCTGTGACCCTGTGGAGAGGAGCCTACACTGGAGCAGGTCTTCTGGCAGGACTTGTGACGCCGTGGGCGATCCACTCTGCTGGAGCAGTCTGTTCCTGAAGGACTGCACCCTGTGGAAAGGACCCATGCCGGAGCAGTTTGTGGAGGACTGTCTCCCACAGGAGGGACCCCATGATGGAATAGGGGAAGAGTGGGAGGAGGAAGGAGCAGCAGAGACAACGTGTGATGAACTGACCGCAACCCCCATTCCGCATACCCCTGCACCACCTGGGGGGAGGAGGTAGAGAACCCGGGTGTGAAGTTGGGCCCAGGAAGAAGGGAGGGGTGGGGGGAAGGTGTTTTAAGATTTGTTTTTATTTTTCATTATCCTACTCTGACTTTTGATTGGCAATAAATTAAATTAATTTCACCAAGTCGAGTCTGTTTTGCCTGTGTTGGTAATTGGTGAGTGATCTCCCTGTCCTTATCTTGACCCAAAAGCCTTTTGTCATATTTTCTCTCCCCTGTCCAATTAAGGAGGGGGAGTGATAGAGCGGCTTTGGTGGGCACCTGGCATCCAGCCACAGTTAACCGACCACACCTGTGAGGATGGATATGCACAATTTCTGCCTGTTCAGCTAGGCAGCTACTGTTCTTGATCAGAGAGGAAGTTTGAGCAATAGGAAAAGAATGCACTTACACCAAGGAAACTGAAGAAACTATTTTAAAATACTATATAAATTGATGTAGTCAGGGGCAACTGTACGTCAGTGAACTCCCAATAAAATTCCTAAGAAGAATTTTACATAATAAAAATATTATTTATTTAACACAATAATGATAATTTAAAGTGAATAGGGAACAATGACAGAATTTCCTTTCACTTTACAACAAGTGAAAAGCTTGGTAAAATCTTAGCTATAAAACAGTATGTCCAGATATGGGCACTACACTCCAAGCAAATATACGTCAGCTGGAGAAAATCCAAAGATGAGTAACAAAAATGATAAGAAATCTAGAAAACTTAACCCAGAGTTGGAATAACTGTATGTGTTTAGTCTAGTGAAGAATGAGGGGAAATGCGGTTACAATTCAAATATTGAAAAAGTTGCTGCAAAAAGCAGCAGAATAATTATGTCCACTGGAATAGTATGAGAAGTAACAAAGTGGAAAGAGAAGAAGGTAGTTTCATATTAAGAATGTTTAACAGTTGTAGAAAAACTTTTCTAACGGTTAAGATAGGTATGTACTGAATGAATTGCAATTGGAAGGCTGTGAAATACCCGACTTCTTCATTTGTCAGCTTTATGGCCATTGTGCTGAGATGCAGATATGAGCTCAGCAAGTTTGTCCTTCATCCCTCTCTCTTCCTTGGAGCTTTATCAGGTACTCAGCAGGTGACAGCCTCTATCTATTAGGAGTGCAGTATGCAGGTGGAAATACAGAAGAAAAAAAAAATGCACAAATCTTTATTGTCCAAATACTAGGCCAAGCACCAGCAAGGATGAAATTTGCTTTTCTTCATCACTTTTTGATGATTCCTGTTCCCAGTTTGAAGTGCACTTGAAAAGGACATTTTTTTCACTTGCAGCTCATTTCTGTGGAACCTTCAAGCCTATACAGAGTTGGTGTTGCCTTGGAGAGCACCGGGGGAATCTGCAGCCATAATTGTAATTGCATGCTCAGACCTGCAGGCTGTCTGGGTGGAAGGTGTTATTTGAGATGCGTTTCAGATGGCAGAATGGCTTCATTCAAAAGTCACTGGTCTTTTTGGAAATATGCATTATACTGTTTGCAAGGCTGAAGTCTCTAGGCTGAATTAGCAAGAACACACTGTGGGAAACCTAGAAAAGGTAGCATTTGTCTTGTGAAGCATTTGCCAAAGTTTGACACACACACACACAGCAAGGATATAGATAGATATAAGTAAAATATAAATAATTGCAGTGAGTGCCTTATAATGCATTCAAGGAGATCTACTTTTGTCAGTTTGCATTCTAAAATGTGAAAGGTAAATAAAAGGACTGTAAGCAAATTTATTTTTCCTGTATTTTTCCTGTTTCTACACAGTGAAAGGCTGCAGGATATACCTCTGGGAAATGAGCCTGTCGAAAATTTAATTCTTTGGTGCATGCAGCATTTCATGCACTAGGATGTGTAGACAGAACCCAAGGATGCAGAGAGAGGCTAACTGTTCACCGTGTGACATCACTGAAACACTACGAGGAATGAGGTAGCTTAGTCATGTGCTAACACAGCAGGTAATGAGCTCTGTGTACCAGTTTCAGGCTGGGTCTCCACCGGGTTTCCGGGAGTATCTGTAGCATATGGATCTCTGCTTCTGGACCACACATTGACAGGAGCCACCTCATTAGGAGCTGAATTTGTTTGGATACTTTGTGAAGCCAACTTCAAACTTTACAGAACCTCTGCTGGGGTTTTCTGGTGGCCTTCGCTGTCAAAACTGGATTTGTTCCACGTAGTACAGGCGATCATGTCAATAGCATTAACAGAAGTGCTGGTGTTGCCCTTTCCCTTATTGCAGTCCTGCCAGTGACCCTTTGCTTTGTAGTGGCCCCAGTCCATGTCCCATAAATACCCTTCCTCCAGTGTTAGCACTGCCAACTGCTTGCAGGTCTTCGTATTTCAGAAGCTGCTCAGCTAGGATTGGATGTGATCCTCTCTCAAGAGAACAGGGATCTATCCGGGAGATCCTGATAGGGCTAC
>NW_008823954.1:2467685-2476105 GCF_000699105.1 Pygoscelis adeliae | reverse complement strand
GGAGCAGCAAAGACAACGTGTGATGAACTGACCGCAACCCCCATTCCGCATACCCCTGCACCACCTGGGGGGAGGAGGTAGAGAACCCGGGTGTGAAGTTGGGCCCAGGAAGAAGGGAGGGGTGGGGGGAAGGTGTTTTAAGATTTGTTTTTATTTTTCATTATCCTACTCTGACTTTTGATTGGCAATAAATTAAATTAATTTCACCAAGTCGAGTCTGTTTTGCCTGTGTTGGTAATTGGTGAGTGATCTCCCTGTCCTTATCTTGACCCAAAAGCCTTTTGTCATATTTTCTCTCCCCTGTCCAATTAAGGAGGGGGAGTGATAGAGCGGCTTTGGTGGGCACCTGGCATCCAGCCACAGTTAACCGACCACACCTGTGAGGATGGATATGCACAATTTCTGCCTGTTCAGCTAGGCAGCTACTGTTCTTGATCAGAGAGGAAGTTTGAGCAATAGGAAAAGAATGCACTTACACCAAGGAAACTGAAGAAACTATTTTAAAATACTATATAAATTGATGTAGTCAGGGGCAACTGTACGTCAGTGAACTCCCAATAAAATTCCTAAGAAGAATTTTACATAATAAAAATATTATTTATTTAACACAATAATGATAATTTAAAGTGAATAGGGAACAATGACAGAATTTCCTTTCACTTTACAACAAGTGAAAAGCTTGGTAAAATCTTAGCTATAAAACAGTATGTCCAGATATGGGCACTACACTCCAAGCAAATATACGTCAGCTGGAGAAAATCCAAAGATGAGTAACAAAAATGATAAGAAATCTAGAAAACTTAACCCAGAGTTGGAATAACTGTATGTGTTTAGTCTAGTGAAGAATGAGGGGAAATGCGGTTACAATTCAAATATTGAAAAAGTTGCTGCAAAAAGCAGCAGAATAATTATGTCCACTGGAATAGTATGAGAAGTAACAAAGTGGAAAGAGAAGAAGGTAGTTTCATATTAAGAATGTTTAACAGTTGTAGAAAAACTTTTCTAACAGTTAAGATAGGTATGTACTGAATGAATTGCAATTGGAAGGCTGTGAAATACCCGACTTCTTCATTTGTCAGCTTTATGGCCATTGTGCTGAGATGCAGATATGAGCTCAGCAAGTTTGTCCTTCATCCCTCTCTCTTCCTTGGAGCTTTATCAGGTACTCAGCAGGTGACAGCCTCTATCTATTAGGAGTGCAGTATGCAGGTGGAAATACAGAAGAAAAAAAAAATGCACAAATCTTTATTGTCCAAATACTAGGCCAAGCACCAGCAAGGATGAAATTTGCTTTTCTTCATCACTTTTTGATGATTCCTGTTCCCAGTTTGAAGTGCACTTGAAAAGGACATTTTTTTCACTTGCAGCTCATTTCTGTGGAACCTTCAAGCCTATACAGAGTTGGTGTTGCCTTGGAGAGCACCGGGGGAATCTGCAGCCATAATTGTAATTGCATGCTCAGACCTGCAGGCTGTCTGGGTGGAAGGTGTTATTTGAGATGCGTTTCAGATGGCAGAATGGCTTCATTCAAAAGTCACTGGTCTTTTTGGAAATATGCATTATACTGTTTGCAAGGCTGAAGTCTCTAGGCTGAATTAGCAAGAACACACTGTGGGAAACCTAGAAAAGGTAGCATTTGTCTTGTGAAGCATTTGCCAAAGTTTGACACACACACACACAGCAAGGATATAGATAGATATAAGTAAAATATAAATAATTGCAGTGAGTGCCTTATAATGCATTCAAGGAGATCTACTTTTGTCAGTTTGCATTCTAAAATGTGAAAGGTAAATAAAAGGACTGTAAGCAAATTTATTTTTCCTGTATTTTTCCTGTTTCTACACAGTGAAAGGCTGCAGGATATACCTCTGGGAAATGAGCCTGTCGAAAATTTAATTCTTTGGTGCATGCAGCATTTCATGCACTAAGATGTGTAGACAGAACCCAAGGATGCAGAGAGAGGCTAACTGTTCACCGTGTGACATCACTGAAACACTACGAGGAATGAGGTAGCTTAGTCATGTGCTAACACATCAGGTAATGAGCTCTGTGTACCAGTTTCAGACTGGGTCTCCACCGGGTTTCCGGGAGTATCTGTAGCATATGGATCTCTGCTTCTGGACCACACATTGACAGGAGCCACCTCATTAGGAGCTGAATTTGTTTGGATACTTTGTGAAGCCAACTTCAAACTTTACAGAACCTCTGCTGGGGTTTTCTGGTGGCCTTCGCTGTCAAAACTGGATTTGTTCCATGTAGTACAGGCAATCATGTCAATAGCATTAACAGAAGTGCTGGTGTTGCCCTTTCCCTTATTGCAGTCCTGCCAGTGACCCTTTGCTTTGTAGTGGCCCCAGTCCATGTCCCATAAATACCCTTCCTCCAGTGTTAGCACTGCCAACTGCTTGCAGGTCTTCGTATTTCAGAAGCTGCTCAGCTAGGATTGGATGTGATCCTCTCTCAAGAGAACAGGGATCTATCCGGGAGATCCTGATAGGGCTACGTTGAAGCACAGGAGAGAAAAGTGTGGCCGCTCTGAGGAGGTCTGTACACTTTTCTGCATATACTTGTAAACGTTTTGCTTGCAAACACTTGTACTGCATAGTGCACTTGCATTTAGAACAGGAAGGTGACATCAGGTCAAGATGATTTGAGCACAGGAGAAAGCTGTACACAAGTAAACAGAGAAGCTGATCCAGGTGTGGAGGAATGCCAGATGGAGAGCAATAGACAGCGGAATGGCTTATCTGAAACATACATGGATTCAATGTGACCCTGTTTCCCGCAGGGCTCTCATATGTGCAGTACTGAAACAGGTGAGATGACTCAGTGCCAGCTTCTTGGATATATTTGTCAATGCTGCTGGGGGAAGCAAGAAACCAGCAGGAAGGTTACACAGGTCTTTTCTGTGTTGGTCTTCAGATGCAATGAGGTCATTCCTTCTTTTGATACGATCTGGCAATGGGTATACAGCCATTTCCTGAAACTATGTGAGTCATATTGACTCTAGTTTTCCTTTGGTTTTCTTTATAAAGAATAAGTGGGTTCTAAGGTGAAGAATAAACACTCTTGAGGCTATTGTACTTTCATTTTGGCTCACTGGTCTGTTTTCAAATTTCTTCCAAGTCTTTCCTTTGTTAGCCATGTTAATTTAAGAGGAGTCCATTGATGTTAGATCCTGGGCATCATTACTACCACTGCCTTCCAGAATTTGGTTTGGGTTTTGTTGTGTTTGGGTTTTTTTTTTCCTGCCATTCCTGTCATTTTCCTGTCCAATTCAATGATTTCAATGTATTTTCTTTTTTTTTTTTTTTGCATGGGGAAAAAAAAATATTTCTAGAAGTGACTTGGATTCAGGTACACATACAGATAGTGTCACTATATTTCTAGGTTCTTAAACAGATCTCACCTCCTAAGCACTTAACACTTTTTGTTGTCTGCAGTACGGCAGTCTCAAAATGCAAAAATATCATGTAATCTGTCTGTTTAAGATCAGAAGGCAAATGTAATATCCAGTGATCAACTGGTAGGATACCCCAGCATTAACATGGTGCAATTTGTCTTTTCATTCCAGTTTGCCTCTTCTCTGCTTCTTGATGTTGGATATTTACAAAAGTGAGCTGTTCATATTTAAGGATCTTATGTTGGGTTTCAAGTTAATCAGTTTGCACCAGCTAGCATGACTATACAGGAGACCGCCAAGGAAAACCCATTTGCTTCAGTAAAAAGACTAGATTTTTTTTCCTGTGCTTTTCATTTTAATAAGTTTGATAAAAAAAGACCTTGAAGTACTTTAAAAGAGGCAATGATTATGTGATTGTCCTGCACTATTCCACCTCAACATGGTTCCATTTCAGAATGAGAGTTTTCCTGCATTAGAAGGAAATCTCCAGCACTGTAATCACTGGTCTGTGGAGGAAATGAGTTGTTACACATTTGTTGTAACATCCCTCAGTTGTCTACACTGTTCATACCAATAGCATTACATATTTATGTATGCCATCATAAAACAGACCCACCCGTGCAATAATTATTACCACATGAATGTGAGACACTTACTGAAGGAACAGAAGACACTTAGGAACATACAAGTCTGTTCATGGATGAATATATCTATGGCAGTATAATGGTCATAAATATTGCTAAGCCTTGCTTGGCTCAGGTAGTTCAAAGATACATGCTTTCATAGGTGTATTAACCTGACTTTATTGCATGCAGGTAAGGTCAGCACAATAGTACATAGGCTTAGAAGTTAATTGACTGACTAAGCTTGGTAGCTTACAAAGTGAATCTTCTTGAGAAGCCACTAATGAGAGCCTCATTCCAAGTACTTAATACTACCTCACCATACTGCTGTGCAGGCATGCAGCTGTGGAAGGAATTTGAATATATAACCTTCTGTTTACAGATGCAATAATACAATGCAGGAGAGTATGTAGTGTGCTAGGCTGCATTAGCTTTCTTGCCTCTAAAGAGAGGAAGTTAGAGGAACATGCTGTTAAAACTGAACTGTCATGACCAGTGGGATTTCACAACAGAGATGATGTTGCAAAAGCATCCTGAACAGTAAATGCATATCTTGACTTACTTAGCCACACATTTCTACTTTAATTACCAAATATGCAGAAGTAGAATTGCAGCGACATTGGCAAATAAGTCCTTTACATCTGCATTCTATTTTCAGCTGTAGTTTAGCCTTGCTGTAGGACAAAAATCATTATTTCACACCTCATCATTCAGTGACGTAGTTTCCATGCAGTCATCTTCCTCCCCACCATCACTCAGTGTTTATATGAGCTAAGGGGAAGGATAAACATTTTCCTGTAAGGACTCCACCAGAGTTTGGTGTTGGCAGACATAGTCACAGAAGTAATTTCAGTGGGCTCACTGATGATGCCATTGCACAGTACTCTTTGTTCCTAACTCTCCTGACCCTGTCTGACAGACTGCTTCCCGTATGGCTCTCATTTCCTTCTTTCATCAACATTGCACTTCCTGCCTCGAATGGTCCTTCGCAGCCTCTCATTCTCTTTGTGTTTCCTGCAACCAATCCCTTCCGTTTTTCTGCCATGTAAAGCAGAGAGACAAAGCCACACCCCGAAACTGAAAAACCAAGACAGAAATCATGGAACCAAAAAGATCATCAGTACTATTGTGTTCTACCTTTGTCTTTTTTCTCCTTCACATCTGTCCTTCTTACTCTTCAGATTATAAGGATTCCTTACACTTTGTAGTGAAGGTGTTAGTGCACTGTAAAAACTTAAATATTTTCAACAGTTTCTTGTGAAAGCTAATGTGAAACGTGCCAATAATAATGTGGAACATTTAATATCTTAGACTTTCTAATAGCTTCAAAGTGTAGTGATTTCTCAGTATTTCTTACAGAAAACTAATATTACAAACCTAAAATTCTACATCTTACCTATTTTTGAATTATAAAAGCATCAAAACCAAGTTTGGAATCATTTCATCATACTCAAATAATTCAATGATTAATTTTTTTTTTAAATGTGGCATTTCAACACATGCACATTATGAACAATTGCAAGTAACCGAGATTAGAATAAAGTCACTATGTCAACTTTTAAAATTATGTGCAATAGAGGGTTAAAATGTTTTGTGTTAAGAATATGGGATATCAACATAATCACACAGCCATTAATTACAGTGTAGTTTCAGTCCAGTTGATACCTGGTTACCGTAAGGTCATGTTTTTTAATGATTAATTGATGCCAATACAAATATGAAGTAACTATACAGGTATTCCAGTTATTCCCATTCTACGCAACACACGTGTGTATTCTACATCTGAATTCTACATACATGTACAGACAGACACACAATCACATCTATATGTATGTAGGTATATATGTATGTATATGTATCTCAGATGTACATTGTGTTCACATGAACCATTGTGTTCACACCATAATTATTCCCAGCCATGCTCTTTGTGGTTATATAAATTAGTGGTAATTGTAGGATAAAAAATTACTGGTGTAATTATGCTATAATTTCAGTATAATTACAGTCATTGTCTTACGAATTTTAACCAAATATCGAGCCTGTACTCTTTCAGAACAGAACATCTAAGTGCAACCATTGCATAAAGAAGCTTGAAACTTATTTCACTTTCTGAAAGTTTCATCTTTCTCTCCCCCACTAGCACCTTTCTTGTTTTTTTAATAATTAAAAAGAAGAATCTGTGGGCAACTGAAAAATTCATATATATGAAATATGCTTGGCAGAAAAAAAACCATGGAAAATTAGCCTTTTCCTTCAATTGCAGAGTTGAGAATTATTAAATCCTAACTTTGTATTTTTTCTGAAGAGATTTACAGTAAATCCAACACTTGTAACACATCTTTGTAAGATACTATAATAGGATGTGTTTCCCTTTGGATCTTCCTTTTAATCAGTATAATTCTAGTATTTATTATTTCCACCTGTCACTTTACGGAAGATGCATGCAAGTCACATTCCATCTTGAAACTGAAACTGAAAGACAAAATAAGGAAGATCTCTACACTGGTGTTTGGCCATAAAACTGGGCCCAACACCTTTGCACTTCCAAAAAATACAATTAAATCATTAATTAATATAAACAGGGAGGATTGTTGCTTTTCACATGAAAGAAAGGTGATTACTTTAGTCATGCACCCCTAAGAAATGACTCATTAATTTTGCAGCCAAATAGTAAAAATAGCTTTTAATTCCTAAAGTATAGCAACCCAGCCTCGGATGCTCAGGAACTAGAGCATCACTGGTAATTGTCTTAGTCCACAGCATGGCAGCTATAGTTGAAACCACCAGTAGCTGACTGTTTTCCTCAACCATAGGCTTCTCAGCACCTAAAGACCAGCTGCAATAAACCCCGTGGTTCAAAGGAGAAGATCGTGGCACATTTTGTCCCATGCCAAGTTCCCCTTTATAGTCACATCACAGGCTGCAGCCAGGGAATGTGCTTTTGGGAAGAACAGCGCACTGGGAGGGAGACATGTGCCATGGACACAGCCTGTCATTACAGGTTCTCTCCCACTCCTCATTCTCCATACGCCATACAGAGCTGATTGTTAAGCATGATCTTGGGTCCCAGAGCGGGAGGAGGCAGCGGCACTGCACCTCCAGTGTATGAGCTATGGGTGATGTAAAATGAGACAAGAAGCTGTTGAGTAAGCCTAAAGCTTCCTGAATCAGGGATCCATAGCCTGTTTATTCCTAAAATTTTTTACTGTCAGTGCAAATGTCAGATAACAGTGTAAAGATCTACAGGCCTGCTTTCTCACTGCTCTGAAGCTTATGACATCATTTACAAAATCAAAATTCTATATTAACAAATCAGCATATCAATATACGGTAAAGTGTGGGGCAGAGGAAACCCACACCTTCATATATAACTGTTTAGCACTGTTAAATAGTAAAAGAGGGCACATACAAAAGTTGGATATATGAAATAAAATATAGTGCTTCCAATAGCACAGTTGACTATAAAAATGTTACTGTTCTGTGCTTGATATTACATGTGTTTTCAGTTTAAACTCAAAATGAGTGTAAACCAAGGTCTCTTTACAGATGGAATTATTCTCTTCCATGTATCTTCTAAAGAATAGCATACACTCTTTTCTAGCGCAGCAGACCATAATTTAACCAACTGGTGCTGGTGGTAGTGATGAACAGGGAGATAGAAAGCCAGGGAAGTTTATCTTATCAACTAGAAACCAGGAATAAAACTCTACACTTTAGAAATGCTATAAAGTGTGTTCGTGAATCATAAAAAGAACTGATAGCCACAGTGATTTGTACTTTACAGTAAAATTCTGATGTCTGAAGAATTTGGGACAGTTTGTGCTTTTTTGCAGCAAAGGAATTGGGGGATGAGGGGGCACTAAATCTGGGACTTCACAAATTTCCTTTTAGCACCATGGCAGTGAGTCTGCCTAGATACTTGCTTCTAGCATGGCTCCTCATCAGCTGCTCCTTAACATACCCACTTCACAGTTAGCAGGGAAGTTTATACTAAAATGGCAATTCCAAAATGCTAAACAGAAGACCTGTAGAATAGGTCTAGTACCAGGAATTCAGATTGCCATGTAGGGATTTTAACAAAACAATTAGAAAATTCTTTCCCATTGCACAGTTTAGTAATGGAAAAAGCTCAGTATTCATTTTTCTTGTGGAAGCAAGAGACACAAGTTTAATGCCTGCATTAGAACGAAACTCAAGAACAAAAGTGGATACATTTTTATTTGAGATATCTTAGAATATATAATTACAGAATCACAGAATGGTTTGGGTTGGAAGGGGCTTTTAAAGATCATCTAGTCCAACCCCCCTGCCATGGGCAGGGACATCTTCAACTAGATCAGGTTGTTCAGAGCCCCGTCCAACCTGACCTTGAATGTTTCCAGGGATGGGGCATC
>NW_008823954.1:2463165-2465887 GCF_000699105.1 Pygoscelis adeliae | reverse complement strand
CTAGTCCAACCCCCCTGCTGTGGGCAGGGACATCTTCAACTAGATCAGGTTGCTCAGAGCCCCGTCCAACCTGACCTTGAATGTTTCCAGGGATGGGGCATCCACCACCTCTCTGGGCAACCTGTGCCAGTGTTTCACCACCCTCAGCGTAAAACATTTCTTCCTTATATCTAGTCTGTATCTACCCCCCTTTAGTTTAAAACCATTACCCCTTGTCCTGTCACAACAGGCCCTGCTAAAAAGTTTGCCGACATCTTTCTTATAAGCCCCCTTTAAGTACTGATAGGCTGCAATAAGGTCCCCCCGAAGCCTTCTCTTCTCTAGGCTGAACAACCCCAACTCTCTCAGCCTTTCTTCATAGGAGAGGTGTTCCATCCCCCTGATCATTTTTGTGACCCTCCTCTGGACCCGCTCCAACAGGTCCGTGTCTTTGGCTTTCTGGGCTGCGAGTGCACATTGCCCACATTGTGCACATCTTATGAATTTGCAGACCTGGTTTCTATTATGTGATGTAGAAATTGCAGATATTTAATAGTTCAGGTCTGAGTGAAGCTGCAGTGGTGATAGGAAGGTGTCATACTGGAGCAATTTCTTTCACATTGGGTGGAGCATGGACTGCACCAGGCGGTTCTAATACAGAGACTACAACCCCGATAGGCTTCCGGACTGCTGCAATTTAGTACATCCACAGTGCATGTCATCCAGTTTTCACAACATGCCCCCAACATGTTTTTTGAAAGGACAAATGGAAAGTCGGCGTAAAATCTCTGTGCCACTCAGTATTTTTCATAGCTTTTATAGCTGTTGTCATTTATTACTTTCTAAACAAAACATGCTGAACTTTTCATTTTTGTTCTAATCAATGTTTTCAGACATCTCTGAACTCAAATTTCTGTAATGGTGTACCTGTTTGGGATGGAAGTATCACACCTGAAAACTATTTCATGTGAGAGAATGTAATATAGAGATACAGACAGACAGGCTAATATTCTACTACTGTCGGTGTCATTTTTCTTCCAATTTTGTATGTCTTCTCATAGTTTTCTATTTTATTTTTTAATTGCTAATTCATATTCAGTGAAGATTTATGTGTCCATCATAACCGCCAGATGTCTTTTCTGAGGAATCAGTCAATGTAGAAGCCATCACTAAGTCTCTGTATTACACCTTCTCATTCTGATCTGTTGCCTATGTTATGGAAATTCCCTTCCCTACCTATTATATTAAGCAGTCTTTATAGTATTAAAGTGTATTAACTTTGTTAATATATATTAGTTCACATTATACACTGCAATGTAATGAGGTAGTGGAATTTTACTGGAGACTTTGGTATTGTTCATGCTTAAGAAAAACAAACTAACAGACACCAGCTCATTGCAAGGACCAGAAGGACAGCCCGGCCCTGGAAATAAGGACTTGGCTTCTTGGAAGCTTAGAACTGTCCATGAAGGATAGAAGATACCCCTGGACAGCCAAGATAATGCCAGCATTCTAGCCCCTCTAACACATCTTTGAAACCCTCCCAGTGTCATCTGGTGTCATAGATAAGTAACTATAGCAAGGCTGATGTCTGGATCAATAGACAAGCAGCCAGAATGCTGCAGAAATACAGTTGCTTTGCGAATTTTTACTATGATTAGTAATCAGTAGTGTTGTGTTAGTGATTAGTCAAATTGTGTTGTAGCTGAACATTTGAGGGGTACAAGAACCTTGTGTAAAACCACATTTTGGGGTGCCCCAATTTGGCTTGGACACCTCACATGCATGAATAAATATTTACTCTTCTAATTCTGTACTTTGTGTCCTAGCCTCTCTCCTCAGTTGGCACGGGCCAGTTGCGAATTTTCATAACATCTAGCACAGAAAAACAAAGAAAAAACAAAGAAAACTGTCATTATAACTGTCATTATACAGACATCTGGTTGTCTCCATCAGCTTCCTCCGGACCTCTCATGTGTGACCTCTTTTGTTGGGATGCAGAATCACAGAATCATAGAATAGTTTGGGTTGGAAGGGACCTTTAAAGGTCATCTAGCCCAACGACCCTGCAATGAGCAGGGACATCTTCAACTACATCAGGTTGCTCAGAGCCCCGTCCAACCTGACCTTGAATGTTTCCAGGGATGGGGTATCCACCACCTCTCTGGGCAACCTGTGCCAGTGTTTCACCACTACTCTAGAAATCTAGGTCTCAGCAAGCCTCTGTAAACACATTCTATTTTAAGGAATTGTGTTTTACCTATCCGCATTACTAATGTTCCTGAAAAAAAAAAAAGAAAAGTTCTGCCCCGGTGGCTTGATTTTAGAAAGCAACTCCGCTGCATGAGACTGATACGCTCAATGAGCCCTTTCTGATCTCAGTCTCCACCAAGAAAACCAAGACAGGGGCAGGGGCTTTCCGTAACGCCCTTTTACATCACCACATGCTCTTCGCCTTGCCCTGGCTGTACTCCCCCGCAGGAACGACGAGGGGAGCACACGACAGAGTTGCAGGACGAGCGGCAGCTGCAGGGAGCCTTCCCCAGGGACGGCTGCAGCCAGGCCCCGCCATGCCAGGCCGACGCCGTCCTGGCACGTTCCTACAGACACCGGTTGCGCCCTTCCCACCTCAGCCCATCCTTCGACCCTCCGTTTGGCCGGTTTCGGGCCCGTTTTCACGGCAGGTTCCCCTCCCCCACGGCACCTCCCTTCCCCTCCCCCCTCTCCAACGGCGTTCCGAACT
>NW_008823954.1:2459150-2463070 GCF_000699105.1 Pygoscelis adeliae | reverse complement strand
TGCGCGGGGACTTGGGACGCCCCGCGCCTCGTGGCCTGGCTGTCAGCCGCGGGGAAGCCCAGGCCGCCCTCCCCTCTGCCTTTTGGCCGGAGGAGCCGAGCCCAGGCGGCACTCCCAGCTCTGCCTTACACAGTTTCAGGACCACCAGCTGCTCCACGGCTCTGGAAAAAAATATGAAAAAATGTTGTTCACTAAAAGCAGAGACCGGGAATTCAGACAGGCTGCGCAGCAGCCCTTCACGAGCTTCACCATGGTCACGGTTCAGCTAACGGGCAGACGTATTTTGTTTTACTTCCATACACATCATGTGTTGGTGGAAGTAGGTTTCTCCAAAGGTGCCTGAGGGAGTTGAAGAGTGTGCATGGCCGGAGAGGAGCCAACGTGAAGGGATCACCCTGAGTGGGAAATAAAACCCTAAAAACGTTCAGTTTCCTATTCTAGAGAGCCACTCTTACCACTCTACTGGTGAACTAACAAGTAACTAGTAAGTAAAACCATGGTGCTAATGCCTAGCAAGAAGCAGAATGGTGTAGTGGAAAACCACAACCCCTCTAGCAAATGGGACATTGCTTTTGAGTAACTGGAAGAAGCCACTTTAAAAGTAGAGGGAGCAAGGCCACTAAAAAGAGAAATAACTGCAAAGCAGAAGAAAATTACTCGTCCAAGCAAAACTGGAAACAAGGCAAACCTTTTACCCCTTTGTAACAGGTAGGTGGCTTTCCTGGATAAAAAGCATCGACTCCTTTTGAGGAGCATTGTCTAATAATGCCAGTCCTCACAGTTATGATGGATATACAAAACAATTTTGGTTTTCTGCTGTTGCTCCAATGCTGTAGCTTACAGGTTTGCCAATTGGTAGCTATGTAGTTCCTCATTGGTTTCACTGTTGGGTGACCAAAAATGTGAGTGAACCTGCTCTTTTCTCAGCGGATTAGAGAAGCCCTGAACAGTTTCAAGCCTCAGGGAGAAGTGAAAGCCACAGACAGGCTGGGAAAGGGTGAAGCAAAAGAGATACCAGAGCCTGGAGCAGCTGGAACAGGTGAGACACAAACAGCACATGGCCTGTAGACACATCTCAGGAGTACATGGGATGGACATTAGCATGAGACGAGTACAAAAGGCAGAACTACACACAAGACTGGAGAGAAATGCACCTAAAAACCTCAGTAATTTGAAAGGAGTTGACTGTTCACCTGAGGGTTTCATGTCTTTTGTTTAGAGCTTTGTCCCTTGACAGTGAGACTCCTGACCAGATTCCAATGCAATTCCAAAACACGTTTTTGTGGGTCAAGTTTTGGGGACAGGAATGGAAGAGTGATTGTGGAGAGGAGGTTGTAAAGAAAGAAAAGATACTTGGTTAAATTTCATAAGTTAAGCAGGTTTTAATGGATATGTTCTTTCAAAATGTATCAAATATTCAAGTGATATTTCTGACAATTATTTCTGTTGTTGGCCAGGTCTGTTGTTAATCAAATACTGTGTAGAAAGTGTGTTATTTAAGTGTTGTGAAATATTTACTTCTCTGTCATTCATCACACAAAAAGTTGTATTTTGGTAGCTGACAGTGTTACTGTCAGATACACTGAAAATTATGCATTCCTCTTATTTCAGGAAACTCAGCACTAGCATCATGAGGGTGGACTATTTAACTCTGGTTAGTACATTGAGTTCTAGAGATCTCTCTCTGTTTTTTCTTTAGAGACACGAGACTGGGATAAACTGAGGTCACACAATGAGTGTTTATAAATTTTAAAAGTCTGAATTTTCAATTAAATATATTTTTAGTAGTTTTGATGTTTCATTAAGCAGTTATTATTAATATAATGCAACTTAATATAAAACATGTTTTTCTTTCAGATTAAATCCTAAAGAGTTACTGGTATCTGAAAGTTGGGCTAATGTGAAAATGCAAACTAAAGACTGAATTTGCTCAAAGACGTTATAAGCATTTAGAACATGCTGTTGAGTGACAGCATAACTTTTTCCACGTATCTGTGGATTTTCTGCATGATCTATTTCTCTTCCTCCTGCTCCAGGAGGGGTATTTTTGCCACAGAAAGAACTTCCTTAGAAACTTGTCCCTACCCAATCCTAATGAAGAAACAGAGTATGATGAGATAATGTTTTCTTTTGAAATTTTTTAAGTTGTTCACTTCCTTCTGAAACAAATGAGGTACAATTGAAACGATGGTTTTGTTAATAATTTGACTTATACAGTGAGCTACATCAAGAAAACATTAAAATGTCAACTTGTAAGACTATAGCAGAATAACAAACAAAACAAGAAACAGTAGCAACTTGTGGTAAAAGGAACTAATGTTTCAGCACTTTTATCAAAAAGCAAAGAATAAAGGAAAATATATGATTTATTACACAATAGGAACTTTGGGCTCTTTTTGTTTTGAGATAGGGGAGGGGGCAAAGGTGGTGTTTTCATTTTTGTTTTTATTTCTCACTACCCAAATCTATTTTAATTGGCAATAAATTAAATTAATGTTCTGCAGATAGAGTCTGTTTTGCCAGTGGCAGTAACTGGTAAGTGATTTCACTGTCTTTATCTCGACTATCCTAAGCTTGTCCATCCTATTTTTTCCACCTGTCCTGTTGAAGAGGGGGAGTGAGGGCGTGGCTGGGAGGGCATCTGGCTGCTAGATGAGACTAAGCCACCACAGTCCTTTTTGGTGTCCAACATGGGGCTCAAGGAATTTGAGATAATGACAGTAATTGGGAGAGGTAATGCACAAAACTCAGACTGGACATTGCCAGGGAGTGAATAATTTTGGGGAGCTTTGATACTAGTATTGGGAATTTTTGTTGTGGTAAAGGGACAACTGGTGGAGTTTTATTGTGTGTGTATGTTGTTCACCCTTGTCAGTGTCGTGATGGCGTTACTTTGATTTTGATACGGGGAATTTTTTGTTGATGTAAGTGAAGTTTGTGGAGGATGTGTGATGAATCTGTATTTTAATGACAAAAATGTGTTTCACAAAGGCAAGGGGAGGAATGTATTGCATGTAGGTGGCAAGTTTTTGGTAGCAGGGCCCTGCAGGGGTAGCCTCTGAGAAGAGGTCAGGGACTGCCCTGTGTCAGACACAGCCGGTTCCAGCTGGCTTCGCAGCAGACTCGTTGCAGGACACAGCTGAGCCCATCAGCCAACCTGGTGGCATCTCTGGGAAAACATACTTATGAAAGGGTAAAACACAGTACGGCAGTAGGAGTGAGGGAAAAAAGTGTGAGAAACAACCCTGTGAACACCAAGGGCAGAGAAGAAGTGTTGTCCCACAAGCGGGGTCCGGTACCCAGTGTGCAATAAGCCAATCTTATATGCAGAGCTGAGATATTTATTTAGCTTGTGTTTGCGCAAAGATGTGGGCTAGGTGGTAATTCCACAAAGCTAGCACACCACACCACACAAAAGAACTGCAGCATATTTATATTGTTACATGATTAGCAAAAACCCACCTAAGTTCATGCTCATTGGTTAGTTATGTTCAAATTAGCCTCGCTTGCCATGTAAATTAGCATGCATGCTCGCTGCAGGTGTGGGGGGGCAAGTCTTTCCAGTCTTGAATTGAGTTGGTGGTTGCGATCTCCCCCTGCCGCGTTTACCTTTCCCCTAGTTGCCACAGTTTTTGCTGACTTCTTGTTTCTTTGGCTATCATCTAGCCTCTGACGCCTTCTAGGGCAGGATGTTCCCCTTTTATCAGTCTTCTAGTTCTTCCTCAAGGGCATAGTCATTCTAAGG
The DNA here is from genome assembly GCF_000699105.1 of Pygoscelis adeliae. NCBI lineage: Eukaryota > Metazoa > Chordata > Aves > Sphenisciformes > Spheniscidae > Pygoscelis > Pygoscelis adeliae. Next base: position 2,459,325 of record NW_008823954.1, on the reverse strand, counting down.
CATGCATTGTTTATACAAGGTAATCAGGCTAGTACAATGAAGACTACAGTCTAGGTATTAACCCAAACATATGGCTACAGAAGGAGGGGGAGGAGGTGATCCAGGCGCTGGAGCAGAGATTCCCCTGCAGTCCATGGAGACCATGGCAGAGCAGGTATTTCCTGCAGGGTGTGGG
>NW_008823954.1:2448016-2453522 GCF_000699105.1 Pygoscelis adeliae | reverse complement strand
TTCCTTCCTTCCTTCCTTCCCTCCCTTCCTTTCCTTCCCTTCCTTCCATCCTCCCTCCCTCCCTTCCTTCCTTCCTTCCTTCCTGATTGTGTGTGTATATACTATGATCTGTAGGACCCCTACCTCAAAAATATAAGAGCTCCTTTCTCACTTCCCCAAGTACACCAACATCTGGAGAAATCATCTGAAATTATTCTGCCATGGAAATGGAAATTAAATATGTTATTAAGTAAGATGGTGGTAACTGGCAGCAGCACTGGATAGGTGCCGAGTTCTCCGCTTGTTGATGACTTTAATCAGGATCAGTGAATATCATGTGTTTTGGTTAGTTACCTGCCTCAGTACTGGAAGAACTGTTTGATATTTTTTAAGCTATATTTTTACAAGAGGTATTGATCTTGTTTCACCACATAAGAAAAAGCACCTATAGGAGGACGTCATGAGAAAGTACTCAGAATGTGGCAAAAAATACCAGATGACAACTTCAAGTAGGAAAAAGCTTTAAAGTCAAGACAATGACTTCTAGCAAAAATAATGGGCAACTTAACACAGACAAAACCCAAACAATTCAAAAGGTTTCTTTTTTTTTTTTTTTAATAAGTATGATTGCTTTTTTAGTTTTGGCATAAATGTAGTGAGTTTTAAGTTGCCCTTCATTTTCACTTTAAGTCATGGTGGAGAAAATTCAACCCAAGCAGGAAATACAATAGTAATAAACCCAACAAAAATAAATAAATAAACAAACCCAAACAAGCACATTTTTACATTCCACTCCTTTTCTGACAGCCAAATTTTTATTTACAAAGCCTCCAGCAAGTTAATACAGGGGCAATCATCCTGTGTTTAAGAAAAAAAGAAAAGAGATCTTTCAAAATACAACTGAGAAGATCATGAGATATTCTTAAGTCCCCATTATTTTGTAATTAAGGTCTTCTTGAAAAAGTTCACTGCGGCTAAGCCCAAATATTTTACCTTTTTAAGTTGTTACTAAACCACTCTGCATCTGATTCTTCACTGGCAGTTTCCTGCAGATACACATCATTTATTAAGAAATTTATTATCACTCTTACCACTTGGATTTGTTAACCCATGAGTCTTCCACTTTCTAGAAAGATCTAAAGCAGGTATTACATTGAAAAAAGCCCAAGGTTAGAGCTGAGAAAAAGAAATTGAGAAAAGAAACTGATTCACCCTGAGGGTAAGCCTTTTTAAACACTATAGAAATTTTTCTTTTAACGAAAGTATTTCCATTTCTAAACATTCTAAAAGGTCAAATATTTTCATTCATTTTAACTAAGTCAGTAACATGACTACACAAAAACCAGCCGACGCATTTCAGATTATCTGCATAGTTCATTTACTGAAGACCTCCCATATTCATTACCTTCCAGAGTGATGTTCAGATAGATTTCTTCCAACAGGTCAAAACATACTCCCAAGGAGGAAACACATGAAATATTTTTCACATTTCTTCATCAGTTTCTAAAAATACTTAAACGTATGGGATAAAACTTAACGAGACACATGTTCATAAAACTTCACCTGTGTAATCTGGAGGTCAAAGCACACTGCATCTAAGAAGTATTGTGGGAGTTAAAATTGAGCACTAATTTCTCAACCTCTACAGTAATAACAATGCTACCTCAGTATTACTTTGCATTTTTAGAGGGGGAAAGGCATCTTCCAAACCAAGCTAGAGCAATTATCTCTGAAGTACTGGAAAGACAACTGTGTTCAGGAAGTAAGTCACATAGTCAAAAGACTTGATGAAAACCAGATTGTTCCACGGCCACCACATGAATACTTCTAGTGATTGAAAATAAACTGCAAGAAAAATAGCTAAAACCAAAAGAGCTTTTATAGCTTTAAGGTTCTCCAGTATATCAGGCGCTGTTTTTACAACTAGGTTTCACAACCTTCTTGTATCAAAGAATAAGTGGGACAATGGGAGTAAAGCTCTTCTTTCCAACAAACAGATTCCCAATCAGTGCTTAGAATTGACTTAATTTTTAGACCCTTTGGAAAAGGATCTTCGTTTAATAGATTCCAATTGTCAATGAGGTCACATTTTGTTAAAATTACTCTTTCTTTTGAAGTCTGATAGACTCTTTAGCTAGATGTTAAGCACAAGAATTCACGGTGCAGATGATACTTGCTTGTATCTCAAAATACCGATAGTGTAGTAGAAAGAAATTTAACAAGCTATAAAAACATGTTTTTGTTACTACTTCTTCATCATTGAACTCTGCACTTAACCACTGAACTATATTGATCTTTATGGTACAAAATAACGATTTTCTGATTAAAACCAGAAATGAAGTTAGATCTAGTTTGTTATGGTGGGAGGTAGCAAAGGGAGAGGACAACTCAGAGGAAAAAATGACTGGTAGGTGTTTAACCTAAGCATATCTGCTCAGTAAATAAATGAGTTAGTTAATACAGCAAAGTCACCACAGAGTAAGTTTGATCAGAAAACAGCTGAGCAGCAGAGTATTTACTTCATGATTAGTAAAGTTTATTTTTAAAAACTATTATGAAATCAGAGAGGAATAGAGTAGATTTAGGAATTTTCCCCAAATCCTCTTATTGCCCTTAAAGGTAATAGATAATATTAGCATATTTTACAAAAGTCATATTATGGGCAGGTACTTAATCTACAGTGAAAAGTAACCTAAGTGAAAATGCCTTAAATAGCTTTAATTCATTATAGTAAAATTTTCTCAAGTATTTTGGTTACATTTACCATGTTTGTGCTGGCTGTTCTTCTTTACCACAAAGGTATTGTGCAATTCCTTTTTCAGTGACATTTTAAGCCTTCCTAGTGAAATACTTGAAGTCCCAAATGAGTCATTAAATCACAGATTACGTTGTCAGATAGGGATATATTTTTTTCTTGCAAAAAATAATTCTGTTAGTGAAACTACTTTCTGGTATTATGGTGTTTCTTTTGCCCTGCGTAGGAACTCTTTATAATCAGAGAAGTCATAATCATTCCATCCTATTAGGCTATTACTATGCAAGAAATATTTATTAATCTAGTCATTTACTAAGAAAAATTAACATAAGTTTTATTGTCTCAGAAGTGTCATCCATTTAGTAAGGTGGCCTCTTGTAAATACGCATTTTCCAGCAATGATTTAAAAATAAAATGTACAAATAAAATGACTTTTTTTCCCTATTGCTAACCATTTCTTATGATCACATTTTAATTTCTTTAAAAGTCAGTAGTTTTCGGTATATAAAAAGTTCCTTTTCATACTGAGAACTGTACTTCTTTTGTGCATCACTTTCCTTTTTTCCTTTTATCATTCCCATTTGTGACTCTGCAATGTCTGCATTAGCAATTATTAAATCCTATGGAGAGAGTTAATATTTGGGAAATATTCAAGGTGTTAAGTCTCATTTTTCTAACACAATTTGACATACAGAAAGAAGGATCATATAATCAGCTTACTAGTGATATGTCGTTCATAGGTTAGGAGCTGTCCTATGACAGTTACCTGGAAATAAGAAAATGAAATAGTATATGCATTCTTCAAGCCTTAAGTTCAGTGGAGAACTGAGAACATCAAGAAGAAAGTCTCTGTTGCACATAAAATACTCTCTTTTTCTATTTTTGTAAAGTGCGTTGGAATCTATTGGTTTTTTCTCTGAGTTTATCATTACAATGCTTGAACACATTAGCAGAGTCCTCAGACAGGAAAGTGAACTACATGGACATCTACTTTTCTGTGGTATTACAATTTTAGTATCTTGTAAATTTAACTCCAGTGGTGTGTTTGCTTTACACGTCACTTTCACAGCAAAAAAATAAATTTTGCAAATAAAGCAAAGCTGCTGAAGTTGTATTTTCTCAACAATTTTTTATTTTAACTTTCTTCTTCCAAAGAGTCTGAGCAATATAAACTGATACCATTGCTTTTTCAAATTTATGACCAGTCTGACTTCAGCAAGAGCAGTTGACAGAAATCTGGACTTTCACTTCCTCAAATTACTAACCTGATGATTCAAATACGGTCATTGCTCTTCAAATCTTTAGTTTTTCTATAAACCCATCTTTAAGCAATAATAAATCATCTGATATGTATTTGTAATAATAGAAAATGGCTATGATATCATGATGAACGTATTAACATAATTTGTGCTAAGTAAAACAAGAATGAAAACAAATTTTCCATTTAAAAATAATTTTCATGCTGATTTTCTGTTAATTTTTATTGTCTTTGGTGATCAACAAGGAGTTCTGAAAACAAAATTAACTGATTTTGTTTGCTTGCTTTTTAATAGTTTGTCTTTCTATAACTGTTTTGGAGCAAAGAAAGTTATTATATTCCACTTTTGTCATTGTTGTAAAGCTCTGTTGAAGAACGGGATCACATTCTGTCTTTGCAAAAAGATCCATACACCAAGTTAAATTTCTAGGCAATTCTATATAAAACTTCGAATGCATTTGTTTCCTGACACCTTTCAAGTAAGTGTTTAATTTATTAATAATTTAAAAACAAAACAAAACCCCCACAAAAAACGCCTGTCTAAACAGCATTTGAAGTATTTATGAGTAATTCTTAAGAAATAGCCTACTGGGCCTTGCAGAAACTTTTCTATGCTATTTAAGTGTGATTAAGATTTCAGTGGCAACATTCATGTTTCTGTATTTCATTACGGAACTGGCTCTCTGAACTTCTTTCAGAGATTTCTCAGTTTCTGACCTCGTGAACAACATGTAAACTCTGGACAGCTGGATTCTTCAGCATTTGAAAGAACAGTAGCGTGTTTATAAGTAGACTTATAAACACTTCAGAGATTGTCAGCAATCTAGATTGTCTGGGGATAATCACGATCAACAGCATCCCATCTCTTCTAGTAGTAGTCGATGGGTCCCCTCAGTTGCTGATTAAACTGTGTCCCATCACCAAATGGAGACAGAAATTAGGCCTGACAAATAGGGTTTTTTGAGGCACTCAGATTTTCAGTACTATCTTTTCCTCAGAGATCCAAGAAAGATTTTTGTAATGATTCATTTTTTGGTGCATTTCTATATTTTCTATTGATTTGTGAGAAAAAAAAAATCAAGCTAATAGCAGCAAATTCATACCTAAATGCAGACTTGACAAACTGTGGATTTTTTAGGGTGACAAAACCTTCTTCATTCTCCCTTTAGGTGCACAAAATGCACTGCAGTGGACAAAATACTATGTATGTTGCTGTAACGGCTTCCATACTAAATTAAGTTTGGAATAACACCAATTGTTATCCAAAGAGATGGCTGTACTAATACCCAGTCTTCTGAAAACATGCATCTTTTAGCCACAAAGCATTCACTCCTGACTGACTTTCAAAGGATGTATACGCATGGACCCCTCTCCATCATTTATCAGCAGTCCTGGTTAACGGGGGAGGTCCCGGACGACTGGAGGCTGGCCAATGTGACGCCCATCTACAAGAAGGGCCGGAAGGAGGATCCAGGGAACTACAGGCCTGTCAGCCTGACCTCGGTGCCGGGGAA